>NW_005361955.1:3838938-3842453 GCF_000412655.1 Myotis brandtii | reverse complement strand
TGTCAAAATCCTTTCATTTCTGATTGTGATTTTTTAATAAATAAAAGTGCTTTTCTAAAAGGAATCCAAACATAAATCTGTTTATAACAATTACTGGGCATTTTTCCTAATGATCAAAGTAATACAAATTTACTAAGGAAATGTTAGAAAATACAGATAAGTGAAAACCAAAAGCATCCACAAATTTTCCTCTCCTTCCCACTTATCCTGGATACAACTACTTTAAGCTTTTTTATACACAAATAGGTATATATTTTCACAAAATGCATACTTTGTCTTTTATGACTTGCCTTTTTAACTTGTTTGTATCATAACTAGTTTTCACATAATTCCATATTCTCTAGTATGATTTTAACAGCTGTATAATTGTTCATTCTATTGATGTACCATAATTTCTTTAGCCAACTCCCTATAGTTAGACATTAGGGTATTTTCAATCTTTCATTATTATACACAATCCTGTAATGAACATCTTTAAGTATATCTTGATATGATTACTTTCTCAAGAAAAACTCTCAAGAGTATGGAACAATAGACTAAACCTTTTTAAAATTCTAGAGATCTGGTTCCCAATTGCTTTCCAGGAAGGCTGTATCAATTTACACTTCCTCCGGCAGCGTACACACCAAATCCATGTGCTTTACATAGGAGGGATGGAAGGAGTAGGTCTTGTCATTCCAGCTTGACATCTGCTATTGTTGCTCACTTTACACAGAAAGGCTTTACAACATGCCAGACTCACTAAATTTAGAGAAGTCAGACTCGCTGCCCGAGGCCAGAAACTTTGGAACTGATTCAGAGCCAAGTTGAAAGGGTCAATTTTAATAATTCTATAAAACGTCTTGCTACTTGGCCCACTTGGCCCTGAAGGATACACATCTGTTCTCGCAAACTGAGCAGGAAATAAAACAAGGGGAGGGCCATATTGCCTACTTTGGGCAACTACATGAAAAATGACCACTTGGATCTTAGCACCCAGAGTGCAGAGTCCCAGAGGAAATGGCTGAATTCATAATGTGATGGGTGGGGAGCTGGATGGGGCAGCCTGCCCAGATCTACCAGTCCAGAGCTTGTGGCACAGTCTGGGAGCCCATCACAGTGGCATTTACTTCCTGCGGGTCTTAAGTGCTTTGTGTTTTTCCAGTTTCCCCTGTACAACATGCAAAGAAAATTCCCATGGTTAGTGGGAGATCTAAAATTTCTCAGCTAAGACTTTAACTGGGATTTGTTTCCGGTCAGGAGACATGGGTTCTATAGCTGATCAGCTGGGTTCTGTGGCAAGTCCCTTCCCCTCTCTGAAACGTAGTTTCCCCATATGAACAAGGAAGCAGTTGGCTTGGATTTGGTGAGCCATTAATCCTGTTTCCTAGGGGAGAGGGAAGAAGGAAGGGTCTCAGTGGCTATCAGAGTCGAGCACTTTGCACCAATGCCCCATTATTCTGCTAATAGCACCCTGACTTTCTTTTAGGGAACGATCTTTCACCAACTCCTAGTTCTTGTGACTTAGGACAGACCAACTCTAATCATAGGCATGTGACTCGCGCTTGGCCAATCGGAGCAACTGTGATGGATTCAGAGCTGAACATGTGACCCAAGCCAAGCCAATGGGAGTCAACCCTGAGATTTTTGCTGGAAGTATTGGGAAGGAAGTGATGTCTTTGTCTTGAGGTTGCTTAATTGGCCATTTCTGCCTTCCTGTGGAAAAACCCATCCTGCTAATAAAACTGACACGAAGGAAAACAGTAAAGAGAAAAACAGATTCATGACAACTTCCTTTGAGCTTCTGGCATGGACAATGTCTGAACCCCAAACTACTTCCTAAATTTTTCAGTTCAGAATCCTTTTTGGCTGAAGCTGGTTAAAACTGGGTTTATGTTAACTGCAACCAAAAGAATTATCACTGAAACCCTGGCTATGACACAGACATTATTATTCTCATTTTACAAGTGAAGAAATTGAGCCTCTGAGAAGCAAAGTAAGCATAGAGCTAACAAGTGGCAGAGCAGATATTTTTAATCTACCTCTTTTTAATCTGTACCTCTAATCTCTATTCAGGAGCTCATGTGGTACCCCTTTTCTAGCTTTTTTCCACAAAGCACAGAAGTAGGAACAGGTTTGTGGAGGCAGACTGATTCAGGGTCCAGACCTGGTTCAATTTCTTCCTAACTGTCTGATCTTGGAATGACTTATTAACTGTATACTCTGAACAAGTCTCTTCATCAGTTTGTGCCTCAGTTTTCTCATCTGAAAAATGGGTTGATAATAGTATCTACCTCATGGATTGTTGTGAGGAGTACATGTATTAGATTATGTGACACTCTTAGAACACAGATGGGCACATGGTAAGTATGACATAGGGCTAGCTGTTATTTTTCATCTACTGCCTATATTGTTAGTGAATTGGCTATCCCCTCTCCAACCCACACACCCAGGATATGGCCTGAGTTATCTCATTCTATATCAGTTCCAGATGCCAAAACAAAGCATACATACCCTGGTCACCAGGGGCTTCGAATAGTGTCTGACATGCTGTTCCTAAAAGGCTAACATTTCTAAAAATGCTGATCACTGTGAGCTTAGCAGTCCTAAAACCAGCCTGGGAAGTGAAACTTTGGAGAGGAATTCCAAATAATCAAGCCTCTGCTGACTTGCAGAAAGGAGAGAGAGGGGATAGAAGTAAACACAGCCATTTCCAACGTACCAAGGTTCCTGACCCCCATCTCCACCCCACCCCCCACCCCCGTTTGGTTCTGTCATCCCCACAGCTGTAGAGAGCAGAAATGCATTTCCCTTAGAGTTTATACTAGTTGTTACCTTAGAGTTAACTCAGTTCCAAAGGTGTATTTGTACGGAGGCCCTGGAGAATCATCAGGGAATGGGAGGGGCTTATTGTGGATTCAGAGAGAGTCCTGGTGTAGGCTGGTGCAGGGGGCTGATTCAGAGCTGGTACCCAGGACAGTAATGTGCCTGTCATCTATCTCCAACCCAAAGTCTCCTATCTCTGGGCTTCACTCTCAGCCCTTTAATCCCCATCTTTCAAACAGGCATAGTGGTCGATGAGCTACCAATAATGGGGCAGTTACTAAGTCCCTTACATAAATGATTTCAGGAACTGTCCAGGGGCCCCATTGCCATAAAGGTTAGAGCACCATAATGATGACCTTGTAGCCAGCCTGCATGGGGCGGATTCCCAGTTCCCCTCTATACTAGCTGTGTCACCTTGACCAAGTTACATAACCTCTCTGTACCCCAGTTTTCTCCTCTGTAAAATAGGAATACCAATCGTTCCTACTTATTCTGGCTGTTGTACAAATTAAATAAGTAAGCATCTGTAGCCCTGAGAAGAATGCATGGCACAATGACAGCTGTTTTTATTAAACCTCATTTGATAGAAATGGACCCTGAGGCCAGACAGAGGGATGACCCATGCACCAAACTCAGCCTGTGAAGCTGGGTCTCCAACTAGCTCTATGTGAGCCACTGAGTGGAACTGTCCTCTACTCAGAAGAGGCTAA
>NW_005361955.1:3838044-3838771 GCF_000412655.1 Myotis brandtii | reverse complement strand
AAATGCTCTCCTCTCCCCCTGAACTTGGGCGTCTCTTTTGAAGTGTTTAGATTAGATCTAAATAACTGTTTAAGGTGTTCAAATGGGATTTTCCTGGCAAGGAAGAGCGAAAGAAAACTGCCTCTCTCCCCAGCTTGGAAATGAAGGCGGTGGGTATGAACTCGCAGGCTCCCGGGGTCAGAGGGCAGGGAGGCTTGTGGGATCTGCAGAACTTCATCCCCCTCCCCCTCCTCCTGGCAACCCCCACCGCCCCACTTGCTGCTCACAGGGATGCTAATTGAAACTTCAGCTCCTCTGGAGAAGCTAGGGGAAAACAGATAAGAGGTGCGGCTTTCTAGACCCCGGTGGAGGGCAGCGGGTGGGGGGGTCTCCAGTTCCCCTTGAAACTTCTAGGGGTAGGTCCCCACCTGCCAAAGTTATTCTTACTCTGTCTGCCTGGCTTTGGCTGTCTGTCTTTTTCTATTTGGGCCTCTCTAGCAGGGGTAAGGGGGGATGGGGTGTCACTCTATGTGTTTGTCTATCAGTCTGTCCGTGGCGGACTTTGCCCAGCATCGTCTCCTCTCCATTTCTAGCCCTGCTTCTTTATCTGGACTTACCTCTATTTCTGTCTGTCTGCCCTCAGTTCTCACCGAGGTTCTGCCTCTTATTTCACCTCTCTCTGCAAACCGAAAAAGCCGCCCCACCGCGCAGAGCCGGAGGCTGGGGTGCTCAGCGGGAGAGCTCCGAC
>NW_005361955.1:3833126-3837459 GCF_000412655.1 Myotis brandtii | reverse complement strand
CTGGTGCGGAGAAGGGAGCCCCCAGATCCCCTAGAGCCGCCCTGGCGCGGCTGGCTCCGAGTGGGATGCGAATCACAGTCCCAGCCCATCCGTTGAGTGCGTTGTCTGTGCCAGGTGGGCATCCGGGATCTCGTTCAATTCTTCCTGTCATTTGATGGAACCTTAGGTCCCTTCTGCTTGTGGCCGGGTACTATCCTACCCATTTCACAGAGGAGGAAACTGAGGTCCCGAGAGGGAAAGTTGTGCCCAGGAGCACCAGCGAGTCAGGAGAGAGCCCACACGGGCGCGAAGGACCCTTTGGAAAAATAGGAGGCCATTGCCGCCAGGGAGTGGATTCTCGCGGTGGGAGCGCATGGGGGCTGCGGGTCCTTAGGGAAAGGGTGAGCGGGCACTAAACTCTGGCAGGTGCTCTCCATTTTACCGGAGGGAGCCAAGGAAGGCAGGAGCAGGAGCTGGAGCGCAGCAGTTCTTCAAAGAAGCCACCTTCTCTTTCTAGGTGATTAGCCCTCTCGTCCCCAAGAAGAAGACCCCACCGGGATCCCGGAGACTCTGAGGTGCCTGCTGTCTGGGAGCTGACAGTGCACAGATGCACCAGGTAGGGTCGCTGTCCTCTGGCAGGACGCTCCCACCTCACACCGGAGCCGGACTTCAGGAGGCAGCGCAGAAGTCCTACTGTGCGAGCCTTGTCCCCTGGCGGGAATGTGCTTGGGAAACTTTCTGCGATGAAGGGTAGGCCCCTGTGACTGGGGCAGAGGTGGAGTGCATCTCCGAGGCATGAAGGAGAGGGGAGTTGGGGGTCTGATAGGGAGGGGTTTGAATGCCCCAATCTTGGCTTTTATCTTGGAGGCAACCGGGAACCAGCAGAGACTGGGAGAGGGAGAGTGGATGGAATGATCAGAGTCTCATTACATCCCAATTCGTTCTCACGGCAGCCTCGCAAGGTAGGCACTATTATTATTAGCCTCATTCAACAGAGATACTCTATGAGGCTCAGAGAAGTTAAGTAACTTGCCTGAGGTTGCCCAGCTGGTCCATGGCAGAGTTAGGATTTGAACATGGGTCTTATCGTGCAGATGGGACGTTAGGTCTCTGCTGCTTGTGGGGGTCAGCAGCAAAGGTGAGGACTAGAGAGATGCCAGGCAGCAGGGTCTCTGATGCGCCTGCAGCCGCTCTTCTTTCTCTCTAATAGGTGTCCTGCAGGAGGCATACTGCTGAGTGGCTGATCCCTCACAGGAATCCCTAAGGACCCCATGTAAATCCCTAACGACCCCGTGTAAATCCTCAAGGCTTGCTAGACCTTCACACATGAGTGCAAAGCTGCCTAATGCTACCGGCTGACTCAAGACGTATTTTCTTGGTGGAGGAAGAGTCTGCAGGGAAGTCTGTACTGTCCATTTTCAAGTGACAAAGAATCCTTACAAGGTGGGAGGTGGCCCAGCGCTGCCTGTCCATGATTTCAGAGCTGGGTGGAGGCTAGAGCTGCCTGCCAGGGACCCTGGAGCCCAGAGGAGTCGTTTAGGCAATCCTTGGCTGGGAGTGGTCCCTCTTGGCCCTGGGCTGAGTGTCTGAGGTAGGAAGAACTTCCTTTCCTTGGACACTCTCAGAATTCCATGTTTGTACTTTCATTTTTACGCGCAAGGAGTGGCTGATGGGAAATGGTGTGGCTTTCTGTAACAAAGAGGAGGCATAGCAAAGAGATCAGAGCTGTGGATTCTGGCGCTGGCTCAAACTCCAGTGCTGTCACGGGGGAGCTCTGTGGCATTGGGCAAGTTGCTATACCTCTCTGTTCCTCAGTTCCCCGTTTTTAGAGCAGGAGTGTTCATAGCACCTTCCTCACTGGGTTGGTGAGAGAATTATGTTCATGTGTATAAAGCACCTAAATGGTGCCATGTAATACATAAAAGTGCTATTTAAACGTTAGCTGTTATTGTGTTACTATGAAGGTCAAACAGGCTAGCTTTTATCCTGGCTCTGCCACCTGCATGCTGCCCCCCACCTCTGTAAGCCTCTTGCTCTCTTGTCTGTAAAGGGGGAAGAGATATAGTGTCAGATGTAAATGTGTGTCCCCGAAGTCTTAGTGAAATCTCAACCTTTAAATAGCCTAAATTCCAAAGTCTCAGTGCAGACTTATTTAAACTTTCCAGAGTTCTACTGGGTACTCAGCAAAAGCTGGGCATTACCACAGTTATCACTATTATGGCCAACCTCACTCCTTCATGCTGCAGCTTAAACTTTACTCTCTGGCTTGTTTCTGGGCAGAATGGATTTGGGGCAGTTTTCTGACTTGTGTGGGCAGGAGAAAGGCTCTTCCTTTCTTGCAGCAAGGCTCTCTCTTCATGGTCATTTCTCAGGTCCCTAAGGAACAAATGTGGGCTTCTTGGTGGTTGTGGGATGTCAGAGGGTAGGACTGAAGTTAATTTCACCAGGTCTAGCTACAGCTGCCATATTCTCATCAAGGCAAAGCTTTCAACAGAACGTACCACCCCAGCTGCAATTGTCCTACTGACTTGCGATATTTTGTGTACCTTCCAGGTAAAGTGGACACATCCAGAGTTCTGAAATGTTTTCCCTTAAAGGCAGAACGGTGGAGTGAAAAAAAGTTCAGGGTTAGAAGCCCACCTTGGCCCTTTGAGCTGAGTGACCTTGAGCATCAGTTTCCTCATCTGCAAAATGGCCAGTGATCGTATTTTCCAGAGTCTGTTTCTCAGGATGGAAAAGCAGAGAAAAGAAGGGGAAAGCAGGTAGTATAAACGGCAAAGAATTGCATGCAATTTTAAGTGCTTCTCATTAGCATTCAGGCTGGACGTTAGCAGTAATTGCTCCTGATCCAAGACGTTTTATCTGCAAGATGTACCTGGCAGAGGATCATTCAGGCCCCAGTTGCCTGCTGCCCTCCCTTTCACAGTGATGATGAGCACTTCTGAATTGCGGGATGTAATTATAATAAAGCTCCTGTAGCTTATTTATAAGTGACTCACTTCTGCCATTAATGGTAGCCGAGGACTCAGGCACACACTCATCGGGAACAATGCCACTGATGCTGTGGCAAGAGAGACCAGGATGCCTCTCTTCTCTCTTGCTCACTTTCCCTGCTGTCATTCTCCAGTGATAATGCACAAGAACCACATGGGCCAAGATCAAAGCTGACAGCTCACCATTTGTGCAGCAGCTTGGATAGCAAGGCCCATGGACACTTGATGCTGCCAGCAGAATGGATGTTAGAAATCATTACATCACAACAGAGAGGATGGAGGAGAGGAGCTTGAGGAAGGCACCTCCAGGGAGTGCTTAAAAGCATGGACTCTGGTGTCTAACAGACCTGAGTTTGAATCTTGGTTCTGCCAGCTGGTTAGTTGAGGTATGATTTTTGACTATCTTCTTAACTAGACTCACAGCCCTGATAGAGCAGAGACCAAGTCTGTCTTATTCACCAGGGTATTCACAGCTCCAAGCCTACAGAAGGGGCTCTTGAGTGCCGAATCAATGAATGAATATATGAATGACAAGTTGCTTGATTGCGCCTCAGCTTTGTCATATGTAAAATGGGGCTAGTAGAGCATCTGCCTTGTAGGTTGGCTGTGAGGACTGAATGAAGAAATGTTATGCACAGAATAAGCACGCAACACTGCCCTCGGTGACAGATTGATGAGCAGAAATAGGGACACAGCTGGCCTATTCTGGGAGAGAAAACTTTTCCCCACCCTCAGACCAACAAGGGGCAATAATGCCAGTCATAAGAATCCCCTGCATTCATACAGCACTCTACAAAGGGCTTTCATCCATTGACTCCTAACAACTAGGCATAATGGCTCTTCCTGTTTTACAGGTGAGGAAACTGAGCTTTGGGGAGGTTGGTGGAATGCCCAAAGCCACACATTTTAGAAGCCCAGGTTGCTCTGATCTGGGAGCTGTTATTGCTGAGCTCTCTATTGGTCCACAGAGGGTGTAAGGTGTACTGTTTCGTCTTCCATGAACATGGTATTTCTCTTCATTATTTAGGATATCTTTAACTTCTCATGGTACAGTTTCCTAATTTTCCCTTGGTGGTATTGCACATTTTTTTAGATACATTGCTAGTTGTTGGATATTTTCCGTGCTATTTTAAATAATACACATTCTTAACTTAATGCTCTATAGGTAACTTTTTGGCAAAAAAATATGTCTCCATTTTGCATATTGATTTTATATCCAGAAATCTTGCCAAGCTTTCTTACTAATGAAAAAAAAAAAGTAGTTATAGATTCTTTTGGGAACACTATATATAATACAATTATAGGAAGTGAAAATAATAGTGTTGTTTCTTTCTTTACAATTCTTTTGTTCCTATTTCTTT
>NW_005361955.1:3828705-3832963 GCF_000412655.1 Myotis brandtii | reverse complement strand
CTGCCCTAAGACCTTAGTACAAGAATGGATTAAAGATGGGATAGCGGGCATCTTGCCTCTTGCAGCTCTTAGGGAGCTCTACATTTGATAACCAGGTATAATGTTTACTCCAGCGTTTTGGTAGGTAATCTTTACCAGATGAAAGCAGTTCCTTCCTATTCCCAGTTTGCTGAGTGTCTGTTTTCTTTTTAGTCATAAATGGAAGTAGAGTTTGTAACAGATGTTTTCCCTGCATCTGCTCAGATGGTCATATGATTTTTCTTTGTCATTCTGTTAACTTGGTGAACTGCATTGATTTCTGTTTTTCTGGAATAAACCCAACTCGCATTGTCCTATAGCATCATTATTGCTGGTTTATTTCTGCTCACCATTTTGATTGGAATTTTAGCAACATGAGTTCATGAGTGAGACCCATTGGCAATTTCCCTTTCTGGTGCTTACTTGTCAAACTTTGGTATCAAGGTTATGCTGGCCTCACGAAACAAAGTGGGCAGTATTCCCATATTTTTGATTCTCTAGAAAAGATTGTGCAAGCTGGGTGTTGTTCTTATTGAGTGCTTGGTGAACCTCACCAATGAGGCTCCCAGTGGGTGGACGCTAGAGTAGGGGGAGTGGGGCGGGCAACCGGTTTCAGCTCAGTCTAAGGGGGAACTTTCCAACAGTGAGAGGCTAGGCTGCCTCAGGCAGCAGTGAACAGGGACTGTGACCAGGGCTGTCTGAGTGCCGCCGAGCCTTGGGTACAGTTCTTCCAACCAAGGATCACGAATGAAGGGAGCTCAGCCCAGAGTGAAAGTCTGATGCCTGTGAGTTCCACTTGAGTCTCCTCCTGCTTCTTTTAAAATTGCTGCAGCTGCAGTCAGTGTACTCACCGTGAATTATTATTCCCTGGTGCCCACAGATGGAGGCACCAGACTCCATGGACTGTTCTTCTTCCAGTTGGTATCAGTTTGCCTGGAATCCCCAGATTATAACCCAAGGCTACATCTCTCCTGCTCATTCCCCTTGTTCCCCTAGGGCCGTGGTCGGCAAACTGCGGCTTGAGAGCCACATGCGGCTCTTTGGCCCCTTGAGTGTGGCTCTTCCTAAGCCTTAGGAGTACCCTAATTAAGTTAATAACAATGTACCTACCTATATAGTTTAAGTTTAAAAAATTGGGCCCTCAAAAGAAATTTCAATCGTTGTACTGTTGATATTTGTCTCTGTTGACTAATGAGTTTGCCGACCACTGCCCTAGGGTTGCTAGATTTGGGGATGTTTCTCACCCCAATCTTCCCTCATTCCTCTTTTACTTAAAAGTACCCAGCTCTGTGCTAATTTGTATCCTCTTTTTTAAAAAAAAATATATTTTATTGATTTTTTACAGAGAGGAAGGGAGAGGGATAGAGAGTTAGAAACATTGATGAGAGAGAAACATCGATTCCGCTGCCTCCTGCACACTCCCCACTGGGGATGTGCCTGCAACCAAGGTACATGCCCTTGACCGGAATCGAACCTGGGACCCTTCAGTCCCCAGGCCGACGCTCTATCCAGTGAGCCAAACCGGTTAGGGCTAATTTGTATCCTCTTTCTTGATCCCCATAACAATGTTATGAGGTACTTACTATTACCCCCATTATTCAGATTAGGAAAACAAGGTTTCTAGCTGTCATCGTTTTAATGGTTTCCTATTTCACACTAAATTATCACTCTCTAACCTGTTTGGGTTTGGGTATAAGGAAAAGGTCTAACTTCAGTTTTTTTATCCACATAGTTAACCAGTTGTGTCCATCCTATTACTGACTGTTTCTTCCTTTTCTCACCTACGCCACCTGTATCTCACCTATGCCACCTCTATCAGACACTAACTTACTCCCTATCTTCTGAGGCAGAGCTTCGGCATTGCACACCTCCAGGGGGCACCATTCACATGGTTTTCTATCTTGGGTCTCAGGGTATGTAATTGGAAACCCTGTTATTAGTAGCAGGTCTCTTTCCAGGCTGTCTGTTCTGGTGTTGAACTTTCTGCTGATTCTAGTGGATGACCACCAGGCAGGGTCATGGCAGGAAACAGAGCGAACGCCAACTGGGCACAGCACAGGTGGGGGGGAGGAGTGGGGAATCTGAGCCATTGCTGCTTTGCTGGTTACCTGCATAGTGTATGTTTTCATAGCCAGCAAAGGCATCTGCTTTCCCCTTCTTTTATTGCTTTTTTCTTTCTAACTCTCTAGGCAATTTTCACTCAGTTTATTCTTTTGGCAGAACTTCATTTACTTACTGGCTGGCTTTTCTCTGTTCCTGGAGAGATTCGTCATTCAGTAAATCCACCTGCTGTTCCTCTGCCTGAGCCCACGAGAAGCACAGTTCCATCTGCAGCCTACACATGTGACTGGAGCGTTTGTCGATGTGACTGTTTTTTGGTCCTGGGCCCCAAATGAAAGCCTCGCTTTCTCTCCTCTGTCCACGGCCCCTAGCTGCCTGTACGGGCCTCTGGCAGATCCCAGTTTCAGCCTCCTTGGAGAATGACGATCTAGCTCTTCAAAGTGCACCCCTAGGGGCCCCCTTGAGCACATTTAAGGGAAACCATAAATTCTGCATTTAAATCAGAAAACAATCTTCTGATAAGTTCTTGCGAAGCAGAAAGAGACAAAGAGACCAAATGTAATTGTAGATATAAATTCAATTATATAAATGATACCCACAAATTCAGTTTACAGTTACGATCATGGTTTCCAGGGCCAGATGACGTAGATTCCCATCTGGTTCCAACACTCTCCAGAGTATGTCCCGGGCAAGTCACCCAACCTGTCTTTGCCTTAATTCCTTCAACTGTGAAGTGGGATTAGTGACTGCATCCAGAGACAGGATTGCTATGAGTATTAAGTGAGTCATGAAGTTCCAAAGAATTAATATTTGAAAAGCATTTACATCAGAGCCTGACAACTCATAACTGTTTATTAAATAAACAAGTGATTTTCAACCAGTGTGTCACAATACACTGGTGTGCCACAAGAATTTTTAAAATATGCAAAACCTGACTAGTTCGGACACCAACCTCTTTTCCCTTAGATTGTCAAATAAAAAAATGACAACAGCCAACACAACAATAGCCGTTTGGTGTAAATGAATCAAAAGTTTGCCCTGAGCGGTGTGGATCACTGGTTAGAGTGTGGTCCCTTGCACCAAAGGGTGGCAGCTTGATTCCTAGTCAGGGCACATTCCCAGGTTTCGGTTTGATCCCCAGTCAGGACACTTGGGTGAGGCAACCAATCAATGTTTCTCACATCGATGTTTCTCTCTCTCTCTCCCTCTCCCTTCCTCTATCTCTAGAACCAATGAAACATATATCCTTGGGTGAGGATTTAAAAAAATTATACCTATTTTTTATCAGATCTGCAAAAATTACATTTTTTAGCATGCTGCAGAATTTTAGTAATTAGTTTATGTGTGCCATGAGGTGAAAAATATTGAAAATTGTGAAATAAACCAATTAATGAACAAAGGTATTATATGAATTTCTTTTTCTCCAAGGTATTGGGAGTCATTTTGTCATGTTCCAAAACAAATTCCATTGGGTTTTTAGAATTTGAAATTGTATTAATTCTACATATCAATTTCTGACCTGTCTCTTGTGAGTAGTATTTTCTATGTAAAGATGTTTTCTCCCAAATTAGACTGGAAGCTTCTTCAGGGGAGCTACATGTCACTTTGCTGAAGCTCTCCACAATAAGATTCTTAAAAAAAAGAAATGTTTTTATTGATTTTTGAGAGAGAGGAAGGGAGGGGAATAGAGAGATAGAAACATTGATTGGCTGCCTCCTGCAAGCTCCCTACCGGGGATCGAGCCCACAACCTGGGCATGTGCCCTGACCGGGAATGAAACCAATGACCTCTTGGTTCATGGGTTGACACTCATCCACTGAGCCACACCGGCCAGGCTAAGGTTCTTCTTAAAAGTGCTAGAACCTAGAGGCAAATGGGTTTGGTGGCAGTAGTCGGGGTTCCAGAGTCTGGATCTGGACTCATATCTTAATGCCCTCAATAGTTACCTTTGTGACCTCAGAGGAAGCATACTAACCTCCCTGGCCCCAGTTTCTTCATCTGTAAAAGGGAGATAATAATAATAATAATACTCATTTCACAGCATTATCGAGTGCCTCTTCCCCCAGATCTTGCAATGCCTTCTCATCACTGAAGACTCAGATGCCCCCTCCTTGGAGAGGCCTTCTCTGACCCCATTTTTACCCTCACACAAATGTAGTCATTCTCCATGGATTTTCTT
>NW_005361955.1:3814157-3828683 GCF_000412655.1 Myotis brandtii | reverse complement strand
CCAGATTACCAGCTCCAGGATTGTAGGGACATCATCTACTTGGTTTACTGCTAAACCTGAAATTAGCACCTGGCACCTAGTAGGTGTGCAGTAAAAATGTATTGGCTGAAGGAAGTAAGATCACAGTGATATCCTTAAAGACAAGGGTGTGTCCAGATCACGCAAATGGTGGTGAAGACCACCAAGAGGGTGAATGTCCCTGGCACATTTTAGCATTCACACACCTGAAAATGCTATTAGGCATTTTGGAATTAGTAAGAATCACTGGGCAAAGATGAGCTCTTCTCACAATTGTATCCAGAGCTCAATAAATATTTGTCAGTCACTTATTGATTGATTCTCACAGCATCCAGCACTCAGGCCCTGAGAAGCTCCATTAATGAGTCAGGAATACAAGACAGGGTTTTCTCCCACTGCTCAGTCCTGTTGGGGGATTGGATAGGTCGATAAATAGCACTCCTTTGCCTGGTCTGAGTTCTAGACCAACTGAGAATTAAGACAAAAAGCAGGGCAGCTGGATAGTAAATGTCACTGTTATTACGTTGACATTGGAGCATGCGGCTGGCTAATGCTGAAAGCCAGAATGTTGGGTATCCTTGCCTGGCACAGTGCAGAGGGGCCCCTTCTCTATCCAGCTAGATAGAGAGCAAACCTAGACATAGGCTCCCTGCAAACAGGCTGGATTTTAAAAGAATCAGAGAAGAGCCTGGGTTCACTTACCTATTTCATCTCAAACGCACTCACAAATATGAGACACCATGCACAGAGCTACGGGAGGAACAAATGAGGAGGGCGGGAGAGGCCAGGATATAAAGGTAGTAAGACTCCCATTACATGGAAGGAAATGTGAGGAAGAAAATTAGGCAAGAAGCCCTTTGGGGGATGAGCTCAAGAGAGTCTGGGAGATCCAGAGGCTTCTAATGCCTGCTTATTCTTTGTACCTTTCTGATCCCTCCTATCCAGCTGGCAGAGGAAAGGAACTGTCACCTATTGAGAGAGCACTCTGGGCCGGGGATTTCCCTTCATATGCTGCCCAGTCTTCTCTACAGCCCTCTGAAATAAGTAATTAGTACGCCCATTTTATAGATAAGAAAACTGAGGCTAGAGATGTTGATCAACTTATACTAGAGTGAAACTGGGGAGACACCGATTACAGTTGTCCAGATGAGAGAGGATAGTCACTTGGACCAGGGGTGGTGGTGATGGAGGGAAATGGACAGATGGAGACTATTTGGAGTAGAGCATTAGGATTGACAGGTGGCTGAGTGTGGTGAGGTTAGATGGGGCATTACTAGAGGACAGCGTTAAAGCAGTGCTATTGGTAACTTATGGGGGGGGGTTATTTTTTCACACTCTGGGTAGAATAGATGTGGCCCTCCTAGGCAACAATTATTCAAACAATTAAGAAATCCACAGGCACCACATCTGCACATCTCAGGGGAACTGAAACTGATGATCACTCACTCTTAATTGGAAGTGGTAGCTGGAGTGTGCTCAGAGAATTAAAACACGCAGGGCGAAGGTAGGGGGCTACAGGGAAAAGATGCTTGGGTCTGTAAGACTTGTAAGAAAGGGGATCCAAAGACACCCCTTCCCCCATATCCGTCTTCCCTTAGAGGTGGCAGTTATTACACCCCACTGTCCTGTCATGTTTACGGTGTTCAGCCCTCTTCAGCATCCTCCCTATCCCAGCTTGAGCTTGAGCCTTGTTCTCCCTCCCTAGAACTCCTAACATAGCTTCCTGCCCCAAGGTAGCTCCCTGCTTTCCCCTGCTTTCTCATTAGCATATTGTGTCGGATTGCAGGGGCTGGAGACACACCCACTTTAGCCTTGGTTAATGGGTTTTGTTGGCTGGATATATAATAGAATAATAGAGCTATATGGAAATTGTCCAGGATGCCGTAACGTCGGCTGGAGAGCTACAGGAGAGCCGGGCAGTGAGCTATGAGTGGCAGAGATCTACTAGCAGTGGTGGGCGGGGTGGCCAGCTGAGGCAAGCGGCAGCGAGCTACTCGTGCACGGATTTGTGCGCAGGGCTACTAGTATAGGAATATAAGAATGACAGAAAACAGTGTCTCCACCACACTGCCAGTCCCACAGGGAACTGGCCAATCATTGGAATCCACTGGAGACCCATGAACCTGTCCTCCCCGCAGCAGTGACCTCTGCTTCCCTCTCTACTGCTGGAATGAGGGCCCTCGGCTCCTTGTTCCTCTGCTTTGGCTGTTCTCGCTCATACCAACTAACTCTTCCTATTCTGTGCTCTACTTTTCATTCATTTAACAAATATTTTTTGAGCACCTACTGTGCTCCGGGTCTCTCTAGGCACGAGGGATTACTATGGTTGCAAATATCAAAAAATGTCTATATGTGACACGGCACCAGAGTTAAGTTAGGGTTTTTCAAAATGCTGACACGCCGAGCTCAAAAGGTTCGCCATCTCTGCTTTAGAACAAAGCAGACACCTGCCCAGGTGGAGCCTATATTCTACCTCCTGGCTTCTGCTTATCTATAACATCTGTTGTCTTGTGGCTTCTGGTTGCCCATGACATTCGTGGTCTCGTGGCTTCTAGTGGCACATGACACCCGTTGTTCCATGACATCATGGCCTCCCGACTTCTGTAGCTGCGGGATATTTTTTATTTCTGCCCCAATCCCTACCAACTGTTGCTTCTCTATACGTTTCACATTCAACTTAAGAGGGAATCATCTTATTTCAGTTATCCAATTGTCCAGAATATTTGCCCCAGGCTGCCCCATAGAGAACCCATAAATGACTGTCAAGGACTGATCTGGGTGCGGAGATACAGGGATGAACAAGATGGAAGGTAGAAGGTGAGGCAAGCAGTAAATCAACAAATGAGTATAAATGCAGTGTTGGAGAAGAGTAAGTGATAAGCCAGGTAGGAGAATGGGGGGGTCTTTTTACAGAGTGGGAGGGGTGGCATGGGAATCGATGAGGAACTGAGGAAAAAGCATCCTGGTTTGGAATATTCTAGAAAGAGACGAGGCCTGAGTGGCTAGCACTGAGTGTAAGCGATGGGGTCAGAGAAGTCATGGGGTAGAAATGTAGGACCTTGTTGGCCATTGTGAGGACCTGGCTTTTGTTCAGAAGACATTGGATCCATGGAGGGTTTCGAACTTTCAATGACACAGTCCAATGTGTAACGAAAAGCATGGCCCTGACGCTGTGTGGATGATACACCAAAGGAAGGGAGAGCAGTGGCAGAGCGATGTCATGAAGGGCTAACGCTGTCAGTTATTCAAGCAGAGGGTGGTGGTGGCCTAGACCAGGTATGACATGGGAGCGATGAAAAGTGATCAGCTTTCAGTCCTGGCCGGGTGGCTCAGTTGGTTAGAGTGTCCACCCGTATGCCCAAAGGTTGCAAGTTTGATTCCGGTCAGGGCACATACCTAGTTTGAGGGTTCAATACCTGGTTGGGGTGCAGCAAGAGGCAACTGATACATGTTTCTCTCACATCCATATTTCTCTCTCTCTCTCTCTCTCTCTCTCTCTCTCTCTCCCTCCCCTCCGCTCTCCTCTCTCTCTAAAATCAATAAACATATCCTTGTGGAAGATTAAAAATAAAAAATAAAAAAAGTGATCAGCTTTCAGATCTATTTTGAAAGTAGAACTGAGCATCTGAGCATCATGGATATCTCTCTAATACACTTTGCCCCAGTCTCCCAGGTAGCTCTGCCTCCTCTCTGCTCGGAAGGTGATTATCCTGGGTGCTACTGATGGGTTCCCTAGTCTATAACGAGGACAATAACCATCTCTCCCTCCTGGTGTCATTGTGAGCATGCAGGGCCCTGGTGGGGCGCCTAGGGCAAAGTGGATGCCCAGCAAATGAGAGCTATTATTGTTAGAACACTGGGGGCGGGGTCAGTATGCAAACAGGTCAGACTTCTCCCCGGGGGATTTGGGCAGCCCTGGCTTTGCTTCATTCAGGAACCTTGGGGTTGGGATCTTCCCAGTAGGAAATAGAAGAGCAGCCCCCTTTACTGAACTCCAACCAGGAGCCTGGGTCTTTTCCAAGCTTATTGCAATTCTCACAGCCCTCAGAGCAATGAGACCACCTACCCCATTCTGCAGAGTCTCAGAGAGGTGAGGGGATTCACCCAAGAACCATAGCAAGTGGCAGAGTTTGGGCCTGAGCAGCTGAATCCTGGCCAAGAGGCAAAGTGGTATAGCGATTAAAGACCTAGTCTCAGGGCCCAGGGAAAACACATTTGAATCCTGGCTCAGCCACTGACTGGCTGTATGACCCTTGGCACGCCTCTTCCCCTCTCTGTGCCTCAGTCTCCTGGTCTGTAAAATGGGTTTCTCACCTGTTGGGGTGGGAAGTAAGGGAGAGTATGGATGTGAAGTATTGGGCAGGACCCACACAGAGTGGGCACTCAACAGATGTGAGTGCTCCCTTTCCTTACCCCCAGACCTATGTCTCTGTGGCCCCTGCCTGGCATCTCTGCCAGCATATTGAAGTAGATGCCCTATTGCTAGACGCTGTCATGGAAACCAAGAGATGGGGCAATTGGAAGGGCCCAGAGGAGGTATAGGAAGGGGATGTCATTCCCTTGCTCACTCTGTGGTCCATCTCATTATAGCAGCCAGCGCATTATAGCAGTGATGGCTCAGAGGCACAGAGGTGGTGGTGGAGGAGACAAAGACTGGCTGGGCTCAAATAGAGGCTTTGTTCCTATAGGGAGTGAGGGATATAGGGCACCACCTATGGGGCCCCCAGAGCTTGGGAGGCCGGAGCCAGGATGTGACTCATTCTGGAATCCTTTGTCCATCTGCCATTCTCTCAGCACTCTTCAAGAGGCAACACACTGTCTTTCCCTTTGAAACAACCTTTCCACCCCACCTCTGACTAGTCAAAGCCCATGACCCTTCTGACTGTCTTTCATAATCAATCTCACAACGAGTTGCTCATTGGCTTGCAGGCAAGAACAGCTCCATTTGGGGACCTGGCCCCCTTTCCAGGTGTTCTTCAATAATTAGACCCCTTTTTAAAATATATACATATATATTTTATTGAATTTTTACGGAGAGGGAGGGAGAGGGCTAGAGAGTTAGAAACATCAATGAGAGAGAAACATCGATCAGCTGCCTCCTGCACACTCCCTGCTGGGGATGTGCCTGCAACCAAGGTACATGCCCTTGACCGGAATTGAACCTGGGACCCTTCGGTCTGCAGGCCGATACTCTATCCACTGAGACAAACTGGTCAGGGCAATAATTAGACCCTTTTGACACCTCGTTCCTAGAAAAGGGTCTCTTTCCCCTTCTGCACACCCCAGCCCCTGTGACTCCATCCTATAACTCTTCCTGCCTTCTGTTCCCCCAGCATGTCAACATTACTAGCCCCCTCCTCCCCATTTTAGGATGTAGGCTTCAAGCTTTGCCACTTTTGGGAGGAACTCAGAAGAAGGACCCCTGGGCTTGGAGTCCTACAGAGCTGTGTTAGAATCCCCACTTGCGCTGCCGCTTACACACTGTGTGACTGGCCAGTGGCCCCTGGGAGTCTCAGTTTTCTTATCTGTTCCGGGCAGACTGGCCTCATAGGACTTAATGAGCTAACTCAGGTAAAGCACCTTCAAACTGCGTTACTGTTATCACTTCCTGCCTTTCTTAAAATTCAGGAACAAAGAAGGAAGCAGAAACACACGCAACATACACACACGCACATACTTTGTTTGTAAAATCAAACCGTTCCTCTTGAGATGGAAAGAATCTGCTAAACTCCTTCTTTGGAGATGTTGCCAACTTTGCATCAGTTTGTCAAACATTAATCATGCACCTCCTATGTGCCAGGCTGTGTGCTAGGCCCTGAGGAGGCAGAGGGAGCGGGGAGGGAACAAGGCATGATTCATGCTTTTGAACTTGGTAGGGAAGGCAGACCTAGACTCCGGCAGTCTCCAGACAATAAGGTATGTGTTATGTTCTAGATGTTCACAGGGTTAGGTATGCGCAAAAGCTGGGGTTGGAGTTGAGGAGGGCGCAGTTTTCTCAGCTGAGAGTGTGCCAGCTGAGTTTTGAAAGATGAGTGGGACTTAATTCAGCAAAACAAGGTGAGATGAGCTCTCCAGACAGAAAATAGTGCCTGAGCAGAGCAAAATATCAGCCCAAATAGCATGGTATGTGCAGGAAACTGTAAGGAGTTCGGTTTTGCCAGGGCATAAGGTAAAGCTTAAGAGCAGGGGGTGGTGGGAGATGAGTGGGCCTCTCAGTCTTGGTCTAACCTGGAATCTTTTCATCACAATGAATGAAAGTTTCAGGGTTACCAGGAGACGAATGGGCATGGGAGGGTTTTAACTGCCCATTTATTGTCTGGAAACTTGCTCTTCATGGGGTGGTTCTGGGACCAGCAGCAACAACTTCACTTTGGGAGCTTGTGGGAAATGCAGAATCTCAGTCCCCACCCCCAAACCTGCAAATTAGAATCTGCATTTTGACAAGGAGACATGTATGCACAATACAGTTAGAGGTGTACACAGTGCCAAAAAGCTTTCAGATATTGCTCACTCTGCTTCCAGCCCCCCGGCAAAGTGGGGCTTTTTGCTACTCAAACAGTCCAGGACCCCTGAATAGGCATGTTTCACTAGTCTTAGAGGAGTACCAGGTGGGAATTGCCCCAACTCTGGGACACCTCTTAAAAGAGGAGATGTCTAAGTCCCTTTTTACCTCCCTGAGGCCTTTTGCCTCATCTGAAGCAGGATCATGTGTCATATCTTCTCTGTTCCTTGTTATAAATAGTCTTCAAATAATAGATATTTGGGTAAGAGATCTGGCAGGTGCTACGTGACTCCTTCTTTGGGATAGTTTATCTTAAAGGACAGGGCACCCAAGACCTTGTGTGTGTCACTTGCTTAACAGCCCATTTTTCATCTGCATGTTCTCTTGAGAAAGGGAACATGACTGTAGTCTCTCCCATTTTCAAGAACCATGGAAATTATGCCCGGCCAGTGTGGATCAGTGGTTGAACATCAGCGCATGAATCAGGAGGTCACGGTTTGATTCCAGGTTAGGGCACATGCCCGGGTTGCAGGCTCGATCCCCAGTAGGGGGCATGCAGGAGGCAGCTGATTGAAGTTTCTCTCTCATCAATGTTTCTATCTCTTTATCCCACTCTCTTCCTTTGTCTAAAATCAATAATATATATATTAGAGGCCTGGTGCACAGATTCATGCACCGGTGGGGTCCCTCGGTGTGGCCTGCGGGGATCGGGCTGAAACTGGCAGTCCACCTCCTGCCAGCCGTTCTTGTTCATCTGGCCCCACTGGGCCTGCTGACGCTGCTGCTCGGTAGGCTCGCTGCCACTCCACTGCATCTGGCACCCATCGGTCAGCTGAGCGGCACTCCCACTGTGGGAGCACACTGACCACCAGGGGGCAGTTCCTGCATTGAACAACTGCCCCTGGTGGTCAGTGCATGTCATAGCAACTGGTCAAACAGTTGAACAGTCGAACAGTCACTTAGGCTTTTATATATACTAGAGGCCCAATGCACGAAATTCGTGCAAGGGGCTTTGCCCTTGCAGCTGTGACGGCTTGCCTCGGCCCTCACAGTCCGGAAGGTCATCTGAAAGGATGTCCGAAAGGTCGTTCGACTGTCCAGTCTAATTAGCATATTATGCTTTTATTATTATCGATATACTAGAGGCCTGGTGCATGAAATTCGTGTACTCAGTGGGGCGGGGTGGGGGGGATCCTTCAGCCCGGCCTGCACCCTCTGGCAGTGTGGGAGCCCTGCGATTGATCGCCCCACAGAGGGAGACCCCGCCCACTGCCGCCAGCTGGGTAGCCTGGGCTATTGTGGGGTGATGGCGGGGCTATTGTGGGGCGATGGCGGGGCCCCTGACCAATCAATCGCATCGCACCCACCTTGGCGGCGTCAGTCAGTGCTGGGTCGCCCCAGTGCCCACGACCCAGGAGGGACCGAGAGATCAGCAGTTCAGCCCGCTCCCCAGTCCCTGCCCACGTGAGCCTGCTGTATGTGCAGCCTGGCGTTCGGTCGTCTGTTCGGTAGTTTTGGACATTATAGACTCAGGCTCTTTATATATTAGGATATTTAAAAGAACCATGGGAATTAGGCCAATTGACTTGGGCTTCAGCTGGGGACACTTGGGAGCTATTGAAGAATTCTAAGGAAGGGAATGGGGAGTTGATTGCTGCCAAGTGAGAAAGGTGAGGCCTGGGTCTGGCCCGTTTTGGTCATACTGCATCAGCCCTCAGAGGGTCCATACTTCCTCCTGCTAATTGGGCAGTGGCTTAGGGACTCCGAGTTCATAACTTGTCCTGTCTGCTGGAGACTCAAGCAGCAGCTAAACTTGAACCAGCAATTTAGAACTGGCTGAGAATAACATTTGGAATTTTTTGTGGGTCATATGGGGCCAGTGAGATTATCTATTTAGATCTGGGCAGTTTAGAGCTGCAGCTGGAATCTTGGGCTCTCCTGGGAATCCCTCCTAATTTTCACATCAGCCCTTGGGGTGCATGAAGGGCCTTGTAAGGAACTCAGGACCTCCAGGCCCAGCTGGGAAGGGGGAGGAAGAATGAGAAGCAAAGGCCCAGAAGCCCGCTTGTTGCTTTTAGTTAATCCATAAGGAACAAACTAGAGCAGTATTTCCCAAAGTCACTCTTTGGAATCCTAAATGACAGAAATTTCCATGGCTGAATAAATTTGGAAATGCTATGTTAACAAATTTACAATACCGAGGAAAGTGTAGAGACTTCGGGTGGGACACAACCTGGCTTTGAATCTCAGCTTCATTATTAGCTGCGTGATCTTGGGCAATAAACTTCACTTCTTGGGTTCATTCAGTCTCCTTGTCTGCAAAGTGGGAATAATGGCAGTACGAATGACATAGTAAAGTTATTATGAGGATTCATGAGATAATGCATAGCACATGTCTCACACATTAGAAAACACTAAATAGCCCTGACCAGTTTGGCTCAGTGGCTAGAGCGTCGGCCTGTGGACTGAAGAGTCCCAGGTTCGATTCTGGTCAAGGGCATGTACCTTGGTTGTGGGCATATCCCCAGTAGGGGGTGTGCAGGAGGCAGCTGATTGATGTTTCTCTCTCATCAATGTTTCTAACTCTCTATCCCTCTCCCTTCCTCTCTGTAAAAAATCAATAAAATATATTTTAAAAAAAGAAAACACTAAAGGGTAGCTGTTAAATTACTCTATTTTTAATATCATTAAATTATATTATAAAAATTCATTTTATATATAAATTATTATCTTAGTATTTTACCTTTAAAGTCTCTGAGAAATCCTACAGTAAAATCGGCTTGACTTTATAAACCCAGTGTTTCTGAAATTTATTTGATTTTGGAGTCTCCTTTTTCATGTAACATACAGTGTAATATAAGTGTATTATAAAATAATAAAAGTATTATTATTTTATATAATAATAATGAATTCCTAAGGAATTCATGCTCTGTGGGACTCTGAGAAATACTAATTTTTATGTTTTGAGAATAGTCTGGGGAAGCCAATGTCTCTGAGCCAGGATTCAGTTCAAACACGAATCCTTCTGGTTATAAAGAGTTATGCTTCCTCCTCTATCTTTTCTTCCCCCAAGATCATCACTTGCCAGAATTATAGCACTAGAAGTAGGGGGTTGAGACTTGAGAGTCTAGCCCAGGCCTTGGAAAACTCCTGCTCATCCTTCAGTACCCCATTGCTATATTCACTTTTCTCAGAAGGCTTCCCATCTTGCCCATGCAGAATAAGTTCCAATGTGAGAAGGCCATGTTCCCTGATGTAAACCTGACAGGGCGTACCACATTGAACCATAGCTATCTGCTACACTAGAGGCCTGATGCACCAAATTCGTGCAAGAGTAGGTCTTCCTTGCCCCGGCTACTGGCACCGGCTTCCCTCTGGCACCCAGTACCCGGGCTTCCCTCGCAGAGGGAGGCCCCACCCACCTACCTAAGCCTGCCGGCCAGCCGGTGGCCTGGGCCTCCCTCTGTGGGGCGATCATGGGGCGATGGCCAGGCCCCCAACCAATCATATCGCACCCACCTTGGCTGGCCTGGCGCCAGTAGGTGTCATAGCATGGTTGTCCAGAAGTTCATTCGATTTAATTAGCATATTACACTTTTATTATTATAGATGACTATCTCCTCTCAACTGGACTGTGAACTTCTTCGTGCATCATGTGTGTATCATCTCAGTACTCTAAGACAGCACTTGATCAAGACCATATTTTATTCACCACCTTCTAGGGATTCCTAATGACTCAGCCAGAGAGGAGGAGTGAAAAAATAGCTCTGGGTCTTCTCAGGCTGGAAGTGGCCATGTCAGCTCCTGGGGGAAAAGGGTCAGTTCTCTGGTTGCCAAATGTTATGATTAAGACCTTTCTGAATTTCCTGAGTGCAGAAGCCCAGGAAGCAGGAGATGAAAACCAGGATTTCTGCTGCAAAAGGGCAGAGAGAACCACAAAGGAATGATGGCAAGAAAAGCCAGCTCCCAGGGCCCACTCCCAACTTCATGTATCCTGAACTGTAAAATTGGTGACTTATTGAGAGCTGAGGGCCCTGTGGATGCTTTACCATAGAAGGAGACAGCTGTCCCCAATGCTGGAGATGAGCCTAGTGCAGGGGCCTGGCTAATTCTGGACAGCTCAGAGGCCAGAGCTGTCCACAGCTTAGGGATTTAGCATAAGATGCCTGGACCCCAGCAGTGGTGAGAAAAGTGGGGAAGGTGAGCTCCAAGCCAGAAGGAGACTGGAAGAGCTATTGGGCACTGGACTGCCCAGGACAACATTTAGTAGAGAATGAGGCCTGGATCCAACAGGGTCCCAAAAGGGAGGGGGGGTGGTCTTAGTTTCATGGTTCATGTGGATCAGGACCCCTCTCCCCACCAGTGTCTGGAGATACAGGATGCTGAGCCAAACTGGAGGAGGGGTTTGGGGTTGGGATGCTAATACCTCATCACATCTCAGGGTTCCAGCTGGGGAGGTTTCCTTGGAGAAACAATAGCAACAATAATAAGAATGATAGCTTCTATTATTACTGGGCACTTAATCAGTGCCTTTTACAATCAACCTCATATAACCCTCACTACAACCCTTGGAGGTGAGTATTTTATCTCCATTCTGCAGATGAGGGTGCTAAGGATCGGTAAGATGATACAAATTCCCCCGGTCATCTAGCTAGTAAGCAACAGAGCTGGGGTTCAACTTTAAACGTTTCTGGCTCCCAAACCCTGGCTCCCATCCTTAGGCTGCGCTGTCTGCCGTCCCCAGGGAAATGGGACAGATCGCATTTGTATGGACTAGGCCAGTGGGTCTGAATTCTTTGGAACCCAGTGCCTCCTTTTGTAACAAATAGTTGGTGACACCCTTTACCATCCGGAAATGCAGTTCATACATAGATCATATAATCTACCTACAAATACTAAAAACAGTAATAATCATAATAATACATTAATCATATCGCAAAGGAGGAAGGAAAGGAAAACCACTTATAATAAATATAATAATACATGTTCCACGGCACAGCGGCTTGGGTGTGCCCACACGCGCAGATTTTCTGAAGCAGACAGACGCCTGCAGCTACATGTAGAATCGGGCAAATGCACAGCTACAAATACAGATGGATACAAGTGTGTCGAATTGGCAACTCAAACCCCAGTAAGTGTTTCATCTGTGGTAAAGCTCCAAACAAAGCAAGGTACAGGCATACCTCATTTTATTACGTTTCGCTTTATTGCGCTTCAGATACATGGCATTATTTACAAGCTGAAAACAAGACCCTGCACTGGCAAAAATATTATGACTCTCCTTATTGCAGTGGTCTGGAACCACACCCGGAATATCTCCGTGGTATGCCTGCATTACCTTCCTTCAATGTACAGTGGGGCCTTGACTTACGAGTGTCCCGACTAACGAGTTTTTTGAGATACCATCTGTCTCTCGCCAATTTTTTGCATTGAGTTGATAGAGTAATTTGAGTTAACGAGCTACTTAATGAGCTCCTTAACGAATTAAACTCGTACGACAAGGCACCACTGTACATGATCTGAGCACTCTTAGACAATTCAGAGCAGATTAAAGCTGTGCAGTGAGTTTCTGTGTTTACATGTAAGTGGAATTAGGAATCTGGATTTAGATGCTTAAATAAATAAGCTTTCCACCTACGTATAGTCCAGGGACCATGTGGAAGGTGGGCGGGACAAAGGACAGTGCTCATTCTGAGGTGCTTCACTGGCCACTGCCCACTGAATGCCAGTTGCGTCCCCCGAATCATTGTGATAACCCAAAATGCCCTGTCCATTTCCAGGTTCCCCAAAGAAGGCGGTACCCCCACACCATTACCCCATTGATAACCACTCTTTTAGGCTATATAGTGGGGTGGGGTCTGAGGTTTTGAGAGGCACATGGGCACCCACAATTCCCACTCCTCCAACACACACAATGAATTCTGGGCCTCTGACTACAGTTCCAGGTGCCACCTACTGGTGAGCTTGAAGGTGCCCAATGTCTCAGGTTGGCTCAAGGACTGCAGGGCTAATAAGCCTGTAGCCAAGGAGGGAGGTTGGAAAGAAATGAATGAATATTGAGTGTTTACTCTCAGTTGGGCCCAAGGTCATGCTGTTAATGAGTTGTGAAGGAAGATTCAAATAGGACTGACCCCAAAGAAGATGATTCCTACCATGCTTTTAAACATTAAGGTTGTAATTAGGGATAATGGAATTGGAGTCTCAAGATAAACATATTATGTAGTGTCCAGAGCACAACTCGGATTCTAATACAACCCAGGCCTACTACTCACCAGCCAAGTAACTTTGAAATGGCACTCACTTCCCTCATTCTTTTCTGGTGAAATTCTACTCATCTCAAACACACACACACACACACACACACACACACACACACACCAAAAAACCCTCAAATATCACCTTACTTATGAGTTATTCCCAGCTCCTCCAGAACAAGGGAGTATTCTCTCCTCTGGGCTCTATGTTCCCATTCAAAACTCTCACCAAGACACTTATCACCCTGTGTTGTGGTTCCTGTATCTGTCTCCCCTACTGGATGATGAGCTTCTTGAGGACAGAGACCTTGTCTGATTCATTTTAAGATCCCCCAGCCCCTCCCCTCCAGCCCCAGCGTCCACCATGTGCCAGCCAGGTGCTTCACAGGCATGAATAAGTGCAGAGTGAATGACTGACTTGATTGAACCAATTCACGTTGCTTGCTAAGTTGCTCACAGAGCAGACCCTTCCTGCTGGGTGACTAAGTGGAGCAGGTCACCGTCACCTGCGATTTATGGCTTCTCTTTAAGCACAGCAGCTTCTCAGTGGCACAGACAAAGGAGTCAGCGTGTTCCTGCCACAATCCTGCCTCCCTTTGAAGAGGTTTATTCAAGAGTTCCCTCCATGGGGTTTCTTTCAAACACATCTGCATCCTGCAGTCATCTCAGTCTCTGCATTCTGTTATCTGGGTCTGTCCACCGCCAAACTAGAGCTTCCAGCAGCAGAGAAGAGGTGGTTGCATTTAGATCCAGGCCATGGAGGGAGGGGGCGCTGCTGGCCTGACCCTGTCATCGTCCTTCAGCACCCAGTCCTTTCTCGCATGCATACTTTGTTCCTCTTCTGTCTCCCTTGGGATCCAGGTTTGCGTGTGTGTGTGTGTGTGTGTGTGTGTATACCATCCTCCTCCTCTTCTGGGTCCAGCTCATCATCCTCGCCCCTTTGGTCCATTCCCCAGCCCAGACTATGGGAGCATCCCTCTTGAAGAGTGTGAGCAGGCCATGGGCTTTGAGGACATACCTGGTTTTAAATTCCAGGTCCCTTATTTCCTAGGTGGGTGCTTAGAGTGGACAGGGTTGGTGTTCTGCCTAGATCTCCTTTACAGTTTCTGTGGACCCTCTTCCAGCCTCGCTGTGCTTTTGCCTCCAAAGGAATGCACTGCGATCCTTTTCTGGAGGGCTGCTGCGGGCTATGAGCCATTTTGTCCACGCAGGCAGAGATCCAGAAATGCCTAAGAATTGACCCCTTCCACCCCTAGCCCCTTGGCCCTTGGCTAAACACTGTTGGATGCTAGAATATGAGAGCCCATTGCCCTTGCCTTGGCTGAGCCAACTTGCACTTCAGGGTGCAGCAGGATTCTGCCTGGGATCGCATGCTTGCTCAGTTCCTTCCCCACCCACCCCTTTCGGCTTTCTCTCAGACCACTTTCTGACTACATCTCTTGCCCATGAATCCTTGTCTCTGGGTCAGCTTCTGGGGAAGCTTAATGAAGACAGCGACTTGGGCAGGTCACTTCATATTTCTGAACCTCAGTATTCTCATCTGTAACGTGGGGTTAGTAGCACATACTTCCTAGGGTTGTTGGCAGGATGAAGTAAAATAGTGTATGCAGAGTGCCTGGCCTGTGGCCTATAGTAGGCCCACCGTTCCTTTTAATGATCCCTCCTTTCAGAAAGTCATCCAGAGGGCATTGGCCTGAGAAGTGGGATTCCTGACTTCTGTTCTAAACTTGCTGATTCTCCTTCAATAAGTCT
>NW_005361955.1:3813428-3814048 GCF_000412655.1 Myotis brandtii | reverse complement strand
CCTTCCTTCTTTCCTTCCTTCCTTCCTTCCTTCCTTCCTTCCTTCCTTCCTTCCTTCCTTCCTCCCTACCTTTCTTAACAGCTTTATTAAGATATAACTCACATGCCATACAATTCACCTATTTGAAGTGCATGATTCAGTGTTTTTTTTAGTAAATTCACAGAGATGTGCAACCATCACCGCACTCTAATTTTAGAACATTTTCATCACTCTACAAAGAAAGCCCCTACCAGTTACAGTTGCTCCCCCCCCTCCCACCCCAGCCCATGGCAACCACTAAAATATTTTCTATCTCTATGGATTTGCTGATTCTGGGTACTGCATTAAGTGGATGCATACAATATGTAGTCTTGGGTGGTGTCTGACTTCTTTCATTTAGCGTAATGTTTTCAAGGTCCCTCCATGTTATAGCATGAATCATTACTTCAGTACTTTTTTATGGCTGAATAATATTTTGTGGTTGGATAGACCACATTTTCTTTATCCATTTCCCAATGGATGGATATTGGGTTGTTTTCACTTTATGGCTATTAAGATTAACTAGAGGCCCGGTGCACAAAAATTTGTGCACTCAGTGGGGTCCCTCAGCCCGGCCTGTGCCCTCTCGCAGTCTAGGACCC
>NW_005361955.1:3796734-3812352 GCF_000412655.1 Myotis brandtii | reverse complement strand
TCTCCAGATCCGTGGCTGCCAGCCGCCATCTTGGTTGGGTTAATTTGCATATAGTCACTCTGATTGGCTGGTGGGCGTGGCTTGGGCATAGCAAAGGTATGGTCAATTAGCATCTTTGTCTTTTATTAGTGTAGATTTTGTTATGAACAAGATTTTGTGTAAACGTACGTTTTTGTATCTCTTAGGCATATGTATGTACTTAGGAATGGAATTTCTGTGTCATGTGGTAACTGCATGTTTAACTTTTTGAGGAAATACCTCAAAAAGAGGCTGTATCATTTTACAGTCTCCTCGGCATGTTTGAGGGTTCCACTTTCTCCATATCCTCGCTAACACTTGTTATTGTCTTTTTTACTTTAGCCTTGCTAGTGGGTGTGAAGTAGTATCTCATTGTGATTAGGATTTGCATTTCCCTGATGGCTTATGATATTGAGCATCTTTCCGTATGCTATTGACCATATATCTTCTTCAGAGAAATGTCTATTCTGAGTCTTTGCTCGTTTTAAATTGGGTTATTTGTCTTTTATTGTTGATTTATAAGAATTCTTTATATTTTCCAGATATTAATCCCTTATCAAATATATGAGGCCCCAGTTCCCTCATCTGTAATTCGCTGCATTCCTTAGGTTAGACACGAAGTATGTAAGATTCCTGGCATTTACTGGGTAGCTGTTAGCTGTTAGCAATAAGAACATTCTTTAAAGCCACAGAACTTCAAGTCCAGATAATCCTCTAGATATCATCCAGTCTGTCCCTCTGTCTATTCATTTCATAGATGAAGCAACTCAGGCCAGAGGGGGAAAGTTACTTCTTGTTCAGAGCTTTGGAAATGGTTTAAAGCAGTTCTAGAACAGAGCCCAGCTGTGTGACCTGGAACAGGTCACTTCCTCTCCTTGCACCTCAGTGTTTTTATCTGCGATATGGAGGTGAGGGAGGGATTACAGCTAGCCTGCACTGAGCATCTCATGTGTAAGCATTGTCTGAAATGCTTTCATGAACATGATCTCGTTCAGTCCTCCCAACTTCCCTACTTCATAGATGTTCCTACCTGCCCATTTCACAGAGGTGGCAACTGGGACTCAGAGCAGTGAAGTCCCCTGCCTGAGGACTCATGTGTGGGAAGCGGCAGCATCAGGATTCAATCCCAGAATTTTCCAACCCCAATGCCTATCCTCTCTTTCACTGCCACACCTTGCCTCCTGACATACTCACTCCATCTCTTGGGTCACCCAAGAAAGCACGTTTCCCTTTTCTGATATTTATTGTAATTATATCAGAAACTTTCTAATAACCAGAGAGGAAACCCGAGGAAAAGGAAAATGCAGCCCCACCCTTCACGTACGATGCTTGTTTAAGCTAAAGTCTCTGTATCTTCAAATTATAACTATTCCATCAATTGCTTGTTCCTGATTAGCTTAACATTTCTCCATTGTTGGACATTAGATTTCATCTCATTTTTCCTATTATAAAAAAAATGTGATGCATAGCTTTCCTGCATATAATACAGAAAAACGGTTGTGTTGTTTAAGACAAATCAGAAAAGAGATGCAAATGGCTAGAAAACATTTGAGGGGAAAATATCCAACTTTAATAAGTAACTTAAATTAGGATAATCATGAAATATTATTTGTTTAACTTTATCAAATTAATATTTGGTTTATTAAAATGACATTATCCAGTGTTGGTAAGATTATGGTAAGATTGTGTTGATATATATATCAACAGCCTTAAAATCATTTATGTCTTTTGACCTTGTAATTCCACCTAAAGAAATAATCAGACATGCATACTAAGATTTATGTATAAGGATTTGCATTGCAATTCTATTTATACATTGAAAAATTAGAAATGCCCTCGAATGTTCAGCAATAAGTTCAAGGTTAAATAAATTATGGTAAATCTGTATGATGGAATTTTACGTAGCTATTAAAAATCATGTTTTTGAAGAATAGATAATGACATGGAAAAAAGCTCATAATGTCATGTTAAGTGAAAAGTAGACAATACAAAACCAAAATCATCTTAATTTTAGAAGAGTTAACGTTAACACATGTTATGTATATAATGTTACATATACATAATATACACACATATAATGGTATTTATATAATTTATACATAGAGAAAAGAATGGAAGGAAATATACCAAAATATATATAAACATGTTAACTTTGGGGAATGACATTAATAATAATTAAGAATATTTTGCCCTGGCTGTGGGTCTTGGTTGGTTGGAGCATTGCCCCGTACACCAAAAGGTTTCGGGTTCGATTATTGGTCAGGACACATATCGAGGTTGTAGTTTTGATCCCCAGTCAGGGCGCATCTGGGAGGCAACTGATCAATGTTCCTCTCCCACATTGATGTTTCTCTCTCTCCTCTCTCCTTTTTCTCTAAAATCAATAAAAACATATCCTTGGGTGAGGATTAAAAATATATTTTTTAAAATTTTCTTTTTTAAAATTTTCTTTTTATATGTTTTTTTCTATTTTCTCACAGCAATACTTTTCCTATTAGAGTAAAACAAGACATGTTGCACTAGCCGGTTTGGCTCAGTGGATAGAGCATCAGCTCATGGACTGAAGGATCCTGGGTTCGATACCTCAGTTGCAGGCCTGGTCCTCAGCCCTGGTTGGGGCATGTGCAGGAGGCAACCAATTGATGTATCTCTCTCACGTTGATGTTTCTCTCTCTGTGTCTCTCTCCCTCCCTTCCACTCTCTCTAAAAATCAATAGAAAAATATCCTCAGATGAGCATTAACAATACCAACAATTAAAAAACAAAATTATGTTTATCTTCACCCAAGGATATGTTTATTGATTTTAGAGGGAGGAAGGTAGAGAGAAACATTCCTCAGTTGCCTCCTGTATGTGCCCCAACTGGGATCTGAACCTGCAAACTTGATTTCTGGCCAGGTATGTGCCTTGGCCAGAAATTAAGCCCACAACTTTTTGGTGTATGATACAATGCCCAAACCAACTGAGACAACCAACCAGGGCTAGTGCATTTTTTTTAAAAAAGACTGACGTATGAAAAACTATAGGCCAAAGAGAATTGTGCAATCATAGAGTTTCATAAAATCTTATCATTTGACATCCTTTAGGAGTTGCAAATGGACGGGCCATGGCATAAGCCAGAGAACAGATGAATTTGATTTGGTTGACCTGCTCAAATTTCACATAAAAATGTGTGTTCTCTGCTTCTCTGGGCCCGTGTTCCCACGTAGGAAACTCGGCCAGAGCTGTCCCACTTGGTCGCAGCGTGCACACGCCAGGTCTCCACAGTGCCCCTTACTTGACCTCCTCCACTGCTTGGAAGTTGGGTTCACAGCTTAGCCATCTGCACATTCCCAGCCAGCTCACAGGCTGCACTACATACTTGTTGAATGACTTCACAGGGAGTAAAGGGATGACCATAGAAAAGTGGTGTGTTTTCCATGAGCCCAGAGGGAAGCATGGTGATGGGCAATTCCTTCCTTTGGCAAAAAAAATCTTTCCCGATCCCCCCTTCTCTAGCCAGGGGAAGGGGAGAGGGTATCTGCAAGCAGCTCTTAGGAAAATTCGCTTGGGTAGATGTGTTGGACGTGTCATGACCCACAATCGTTTCTATGAATGTTGGGCAAGAAAAGGGCTCTGCATTGTGCCAGGTTTTTGAAAGAAGGTAAAAGTGTAGAAGGAACATTTGTCTACCCTTGACTTATCTTGGGTCCAGGGGAAGCCATATTGTCTTCCTGCTTCAATTTCCATAGCCATGAGCCACTCACCTGCCCCCAGGTGACGCAAGGATTCAGGGGGTGGGTCTCAGGAAGGGATGGAAGTATTGTAAGAGACACAAACAAGTTGCTTTCTTATCTTTGGCTGCCCTGTCCCTTTTTTTTCTTCCTCTTTCAAGTGTGAACTCCTGGCCTAAACATGACCTGGGATTTAGCCTTAAATCAATGGGTATTTGCAAACTTTCTTAAAGCAAACGTTGTCTGTAAGACTTCTGAAATACTTGCTTCAATGATAAACTGCAGGATGAGAATAACAACCAGCTGATTAAAGTGATTTAAGCCAAAGAGAGAATCATTTTGGCTAGAAAATTATTGCATCATCAGGGAAGCCTTCTTTTGGACTTGTGTCTTGGTTTCTCTAATAAACCTGGCATGCTACTAAGCACTGTGAGGGAATCAAACATGAGCAAAATGTGGCTCCTTATTGCGTATGGAGAGTATGCAATACTCGTCTCATATTCCATGTGCTCTCCTGCATTTCCCAGCCCCTTGCAGAGAGTCAGAGCCAGTAAGTAGTCCAAACTAGTCAGGTCCAGAGCACTTAATTGGCCAGTTGAGACCTCCAGCGCTCTCTTCCGCTGTGGTGTTCATCAACAATGTTTCAGACGGTGAAGCCTCTTTATTCTGGTTCCCCGGTGGACTATGTGGAAGCAAGTCCCCTGCTGACATGCACTGGCCATTTAGCCCAAGTGAGAAATTAGCCTTTGCTTTGTTATGCCTCTGAGGTTTGGGGGTTAATTTGTTTCTACAGTATAATCTATTCTAGCCCATGCTGACTAATACAGTCCCTAACCTCAGTCACAGCAGCTACTATTTATTGAACGCCTACTATGTGTTTACTTGCTTTAGCCCGTTTAATCTTAAGAGACAACCCTATGAGAAAGCTATTTTTATCTCCATTTTCCAGACAAGAAGCAGGCATTCAGAGAGTCTTGCCTCATTGAGTTGCACAATCAAGATTCACCCTCCGGTCTATCTGACTTCAAGGCTGGTGTTTTTCTCCTAAACTAGTTTCAAGATCAAGGGAGCTTAGACGTGCAAGTGAATTTTGCAAGGTGACAGTTGGAGGCTGGGGAGACCAGACGAGGGGGGATTCCTCAGTTCAGGATGAAGAGGGACATCCGGGCTCACGATCCCAAATTTGAATGCTGGTATTACAGAGAGACAGAAATGCCACTTGAGACACTGTTGTGGTTATGACCACTACTTGGTTGTGCATGTGTAGACACATCCCTGCTATTTGCTCCCACCAGCAAGAAGAATCCCTGGTGTAAGCTGTTGGCTGTTTCACAAATATTTTAGGTCAGAAACAAGGTCAAAGTCATAAAACATTAGAATGAGAAGAGACCTCCTCTGAGATGCCTTCATTTTAGGGTTGAGGAGGCTGAAGCTCAGAGACGGGAAGTCCCCTATTTCAGATACACAGCGTATTCCTGGAAGCCTTCTCAGCCGTGCCTCCAACACTTTACCCAAGTATTTGCAGAAGTCTGCGGAGAAAATGCATGTCTGGTTTGCCTTTCTTCTGTAAGATCCTAAATGCGTCCTGAAGGCAGGAGTAGCATCAGACTTATCTACTCGTTCCTGTCCCTTCATGTATATGTTTACCAGAAGCTGCATATTTTCACATCAATTACCTCTTCTGACCTTCGCAGAAACCCTCTGGGTGAGCAGAACAGGCCTTGTCCCCATTCTGCAAATGCCAGAAAGTTCTCAGTGAGGTGGAGTAGTTGGTCTAAAGTCATACGGCTCATGTGTAGCTGCAATCCAGATGTCCTTACTCTCAGACAAATGTGTCATCCTTCTGTATCCAGGAGACACACTCAAGCTTGTAGTGGTCCAAGGCATGGCTCTGCATTCATAATCCAGCTATTCAAACCTTCTGTGACTCAGTTTCTTTACCTGTAAAATTGGCTCAAGAAGAATCAAGTGAACTAATGCATACAAATGCAAAGCTCTTAGAATAGTTCTTGGGACTTGGTTACTGCTTAGTTGACATCAGCCAGTACTCCAACAAGGCACTTGGCATCAGTGGGCATAGTTTGGCACTTCTCCAGGGAACCTGTTGGTCCACGACAGTGACAATTTGTTGTTTTTCTGAGACAGACGTTAACTACGAAATGATATTATGATGATCATTTTAAAACACACACTTCTTTGCGAAAAATGGCCACGAAGGCAGTGAAAATTCAGGTAATTGGAGAAGAGATGGGTAGGAAGCACAAGCCTTTATTTTTTATTTTATTTTTTTTCATGACCAACCTAAGTTATTTATTTAAGCCATCTCCTGCCATAAGCAAAGAGACGGAAGATCAGTGTACTCTATAGTCATCATTTTACATTAGGAAAGAAGTCAGCTTAAGGTCCCATACACTTTTCTGGTCCGTGTGCAGAGTATGGTCCAAACCAGTGCTGTGGTCCCCACTGGGTAGTGGTCCAGGTTCTGTTTATTCATCTTCATAGCCGGTTGGCAGCGGGTTCAGATGAGGATTATGGAATAGAGTATGGTTACCATCTCCCCAGGGGAAGGGCTTGGTCCTGATGCGGAGGTGCGGGTAGGCGACGAACTCGGGCCGCTCGTGCTCCCCGTGGCGCGACTTGAGGAAGACGTTCAGCATGCTCACGGCCACCCCGGGCAGCGCCACGAAGTAGGTGAGGGACTTCCACAGGCGAGCTGAGCCTTCCTGGCTGTGGGCGCCGCTCGACATGGGCCGCGCCAGCTGGGGCCGCAACCGGTCCAGCAGCCCAGCAACCCGAGACGCAGCCGCAGTCGCCATCTTTTTACCGAGACCTCAGCACAAGCCTTTAGACTGAGTGTGATAGAAAGCCAGGAGCCTTTCTGGTGCAGTATGGGGAGCCTTTGGGACACCATTCTTGATATTAGTAGAAAGGTGTCATTTAGCCAGGGGCCCAGGAATACCCAGCCCTGCCCTGCAGGTTGCAAGAAGGAATGTAAGTGCCCAGAGGACAAGGAGCAGAGTGTCACTCCAGAAACCCATATGGACCCTGAGTGAGCATGACTAAACCAGAGCTGAAGGTCCCCTTCCCTGGCCCACACTTGGGCCTCAACTCCTACCACTCCAGGAGTGAGAAGAGCCCTGGCCATCACATGCTGTCCCAAGGCCAACCCCTGAGGCCTCCTGCGTACAGGGTAGTGGGCCAGCCACATGGAAGGAAGAGCTGGTCTTGGGTTGTCCAAGCACAGATGCAAATAGATGGGCAGCATCCATGAGATAAAATGGGCCATTCCTCAGTCTGGGGGTCTTTATGAGGCGTTTGTATGAAGGACACTTGTTTTTTCTGGAGGTGAGAGAGAATGATTTATTGTTCAGGGTGTTGCAGTCCAGTTACACAATCTAGGCACTAAAGGCAAACAGACCTACATTCAAGTACCAACTTTGGCACTTTATAGTCGCATGCATTTGGACAAGTGTCTTCTTTTCTCCAAGCCTCAGTGTTTTCAACTGTTAGACAGGAATGATAATTCCTACCTTGCTTATTGTAAGGGTTAGTAACGACGTGGGCACTTGCTAAATGTTGGTGTCACATTGGGGCTCCTACTCGGTGCCAGACTCTATGCCATTAAGCCCACGAACTTTCATCTCAGCAGTGCTGCAAATTCCACAACTTTTGTCTTACTTGTAAACCAACTGTACTATTACTTATTTAGTAATTTTCTAAGTCAACTTACTTTTTAATTTTAGCAGTACTAGCCATGAAATTATGAGTTTGATGTGCTTCCCCCCTAATATGCCTATAGTATATGCACAATCATTAAAACAACAAATGTTCTTGTTGAGACAAAAAAAGAAGAATCACTGTGCTTACCAACATTTATATGCATACTGCACTTTGTGATCCCTGCCCCCAAACCCTCAAGACATCCTACAAGAGAACCAATCCTGCTTTTATAGACAAAAGAATTGGTTTCTCCATCAACAGCACGCATGCAAACAGAGCCTTTAAGAGGTCAGTTTGACATTCCTTCAAGACATTTTCTTTTTAAGAGAAACCTTGCAGAAACTGAATCCTATTCTAGTCTGTAACCAAAAATAGCAAAATACTGTAGCAAATGGTTCCTTGGAACACACAGCTTTCTGCAAAGTTGTTTTCCTTTTGAAAAGATTCATATTCTTCTCAGTTCCTTGTAAATCAAACCCAAACTTCCAACATGAGGGGAACCATAAACAGCTTTGAATGGGGCTGGCTGGACAGTGTTTCCAGCTGGGACCATATTTAGATATTTCTGTCATGTGGTCCCTTGATACCACCTCCACCCCAATCCTCATCCCCACCTCCACCCCCACCCCCAAAACTTTCCCACTCCTGGGTTGGCTAGAAATTTCCTCCACCTCAGTGTAATGGGTGGAACATGACCTAGTGTGGCCCTGCCAGAGCCCAGGAATCTATGTGCATTTGTTGGGACCAAGCAACTTTCCGATGCCGTTGGATTATATTATGGGGAATCTGAGGACTCTAATCGGGCACTCAAACTGTGGCCCAAGGATCCACAGCATTGGCATAACCTGGGAGCTTATTAAAAATAAAGAATTTCAGACCTGGCCTCAGACCTACTCATTTGGAATCTGTGTATTAACAAGTGACTCGTGTGCATGTTAAAGTTTGAGAAGCTTTGGGTTAGCACACTCTTTTATGTGCCTGTAACATCCCTTGATTTCTCTCCATTTATAACTTTCTTTAGTGTTAGATTTCTAGACTGTGAGCTTCTTGAAGGCTGGGACCTGGCTGCTTTGCCAACTCATTAATCTTGGTGCCTGGTACATGGTCTGGCATTGACAGGCAAAGGGTCCATACAAAATCTTTCATATTATAGGAAGCTCTATAAATTACTTTGTTTTGAACAAAAAGTACTGTCTGCAAAATACACATTAATCTGAAAATAACCTCAATGCTCAATGGATTCAATTTAAAAAATAGGTAAAGAAGTGCAATCCAATTTAGTCATCATTTCTGGAAAGTATGACTTCACAGTTGTCACGGCTGGATATTACTGTACATGTGCTGTTTGAGATAATTGTTAGAAGTATTACAGTATGTGGTTATGTTGTGTGTGGAGGGGAGGGTGGGGATTCACGACATACATCCACAGAATTAATTTAGAGAAACAAACAGCTCATCCAAGGCTTCCTCCTGTCTGCCCACTGTTTCTAACACTAAAGTGTTAGCTCTTAGGGACTGAGGAGGGAAGACCACACTTGGCAGGTCATGACTGCTCCTTCCCCACTCTCCCTCTAACTAGCTGGTGATTGCAGGAAAGTCTTTCAACTCTAATCCTGTTTCTTCTCCTGGAAAAAAGGAGGTGGTGCTGTTGACTCTGCTTGTGTTTTGGATTCATTTATTCTACTGTCTAGCTGAAGCCTTGGTTATCTAATTCTCCACTGGGTCCTTACCTACGCCCCCCACCCACCCAGTACCCTCAGTCATATGCCCCCTTCATTACCTGTAGCCTCTGCCATCTATAGACAGGGGACATGGAGACCCTGGGCCCTGCCTTTTGCAAAGCTGTGAGGTCCTAAGAGCTGCAGTTGGTCTTCCGAGTCCTCACATTTCTTGTTCTTGCACACCCCTCCACTTTGCACACCCACCTTGCTTGCTCATTGTCCCTCCCCATTCAGTCCCAGCTAGACCAACTTCCATGGTCAACCCTCACTTTCCAAGTCCCCATGCTCCAAACATTCTCTCCCTCTGATCTAATCCCCATTTTGTCAGGGCCCTGCTGCCAGAATTTTATTTAATGAAGGCGCCAGATGTCAAGAGCATATGAATGGCTGAGAGACCCATCTTGTATTATTATAATAATTGCTGCTGTGTGTTGGACATTTGGCTTCTGGGTTGCACATGTGGGTGTATGGTGGTGCCATCCTCTGGGATGGAGAAGAGGAGAGTGGGGACTTCCTGGCTGACTGAGCTTGTGAAGGAGACCCCCATCCCCAGGCCCACCCGTAATAGTTGTGGAGTCCAAGACAGAAAAGAGTAAAAATGATAAGGGGAGTGGGTGGGCTACAGCATGGGTCTGGGTGGGGGGGAGGTGGGAGTTGAGGTTGTCTGAAGCCAAATTGTAAAAGGTCTTTAATGTGGATGATGGAATCATTCTGTAGGACATGGGGAGCCAGTGAAGAGTTAAATAGGATGGTGTCATGATCTGATTGGAATCCTAGGAAAATCCTTCTAATAACAACATAGAGAAAGGATCAGAGAGGGCAAGACTATTGGCAGGCAGACCAGTTAGGAGAGAGTCTTAATATTCTTGCCAAGAGACATTGGCCACCTGAATGAAGGCAGTGACATGAGAAAAGGAGAGGGTTGATGTATAAGAAATGTCCAAGGCAGAAACGGGATGGTGGGGAAGGAGAATTACTGAGGATGACTTCATGCTTTACAAGTGTGTGGCTCATAAGGTCAGGAACCCAGTCAAGGACACAGGTGCCCCAGGAGGAGGCTTGGAAATGACAGGTTGAGGTGTACCTCCAAGAGGCATTGTCCAGGGGGCATTTGGATATGTGGGCCTGGGCTTGGCAGATCTGGGCATGTTTTGGAGTTCCAAGATCAAAAGTTGAAGCAGGTAGAGAAGGCCAGAGCGGCTGGCCATACAGGAGATGGTGGCCTGGCCCAGAGTGGTGGCAGAATGTTTTATAAAAATGAAATTGAGGAGCACTTAGGAGGTAGAATGGGCGGCACTTAAAGATGGTTGAAATGTGGGAGGTGAGATGGAAGTAAAATTCAAAGTTGACTCCCAGTTTTCCAGATGCCACAGCATCAGAGAGGAGGACAATGCAATCCCTGGGACAAGAAGTCTTTTGTGGGGAAAGATGACTTTGTTTGCATTCTCCTCAATGCAGACTTCGGTCATGTCTGAGAATGGTCTCATGAGGCTGGTTGAGCATCGCTCCTGGGGGGTTAACTTTCCAGCACGTCCAGTCTGCCCTGCATGGTGGGTAAAGAGAGAACATTTACAGATAGATAACCCCCGTTGGAGTATCCAGCTGTCTGAGAGTAGACCAAGGAGCCATGGGCTGAGCACCAACAGTGTTTGCTACAGGTGATGAGGCAGCTCTGATGGGCTGAGTCCCAGGCATCTGAGACTTCCAGCTAGAGATGTCCCCAAACAGATGGTGGTGACACTGTAGTAGCCATCAAGGAGTCCTAGGCACTGCGCCCTGGAAGGGTGGGTCCCTTCATGTTTGTTTAGTGCCCTCAAGTACCCATGGTCTCGTTGGACCTGGCAGATGGAGTCATCTCCAGACCCTGGGGCTGGCTGCAGAGCCAGTACTTTAGGTCTCAGTTCAAATAGTCATCAACTGTTTCCACGCCTCTGCCCTCCCTTCTTTTATATTGAGAGCACCACTTGTCAAGAGTTCCAAGAAATGGGGCTCATTAAGCAAAGGAAAGCTGGGGGACTGGGAGGAAATAGGCCCATCTAAGGACAAACCACAGATTGAAAAACAAGAGAGCTGGGTGGCCACGAGGAGTGCCGTGCCACCTTCATCACATTAGCGATGCTAAGTGAGTTCCCAGGCAGTTCGAGGATTGAGCAGAGAGGAGCGTGAGTGGAATGAGTGATGATACCTGTGTCCCTGGTCCCCACTGCAGGCATTGAATGGGTTTGCATTTCTATTTCTTTGCACTTGCAATAGGATAATATGCCTAGTCCAGCACTCTGCAATAGAAATATGCGAGCTACAACTGTAATTGTAAATATGGTCTCATGAGGCTGGTTGAGCATCGCTCCTGGGGGTTACCTCTCCAGCACATCCAGCCTGCCCTGCATGGCGGGTAGAGAGAGAACGTTCTCAGGTGGAGAGACGTGGAATATCCAACTGTCTGAGAGTAGCCACATTTTAAAAAGTAAAAGGAAATAAGGGTGGTTAATTTCAATAATATATTTTATCTAACTCAAGGTTTCCAAAATATTATCATTCAACATGTAGTCAGCATAAAATATTATGAATGAAATATTTTACATTGGGGGCAGGGGACTAAGTCTTCACACTCCAATTCGTGTTTTACACTTACAGCATATCTCAATTCGGACCCACCACATTCAAGAGCTTACTAGTTATGTGTAGCTGGTGACCACATACTGGGTGGTACAAGCCCAGCCTGTCTGCCTTAGAGAACTACGGGGAGAAGCCTTTCTATTTCTTTGCACTTGCAATAGGATAATATGCCTAGTCCAGCACTCTGCAATAGAAATATGCGAGCTACAACTGTAATTGTAAATATGGTCTCATGAGGCTGGTTGAGCATCGCTCCTGGGGGTTACCTCTCCAGCACATCCAGCCTGCCCTGTATGGAGGGTAGAGAGAGAATGTTCTCAGGGAGACCCCACTGGAATATCCAACTGTCTGAGAGTAGCCACATTTTAAAAAATAAAAGGAAATAAGGGTGGTTAATTTCAGTAATATATTTTATCTAACTCGAGGTTTCCAAAATATTATCATTCAACATGTAGTCAACATAAAATATTATGAATGAAATATTTTACATTGCGGGCAGGGGACTAAGTCTTCAAACTCCAATGCATGTTTTACACTTAACAGCATATCTCAATTCAGACCCACCACATTCAAGAGCTTACTAGTTATGTGTAGCTGGTGACCACATACTGGGTGGTACAAGCCCAGCCTGTCTGCCTTAGAGAACTACGGGGAGAAGCCAGTTCAGCCCCCTTCGATGTCTCCTGCTGCATCTTTTCATTGTAGGGTCCAATCTTCACAATAAGATAATTGCAATGATTGACCATTTGTACAGTGGTGAGAGCTTTATAGACAGGATCTTATTTGAGCCTGATACCTACTCTGTGCAATATCTATTATTATCCCTATTTTATACGTAAAACCATTCAGGCACTGGAAGGTAAGCAGCTTGCCTATAGTCTTCCTACCTCTTAGTGGTTACTCCAGTATTCAAATGCAAATCTCTTTGAATCGGTGGTCTTATGTGTATCCATGAAGCATACTGCCAGTCCCAGGAGACACTTACTCTCTTTCGACTCTGATCTTTTGCACATGCTGTTCCCTCTGCCTGCATTTTCTGCCTGCATGGATAACTCCCACTCCTTTTTCAGGCTGTGGTTTAGACTACATCACCTCTGGGAAGCCTTCCTGTTTTGGGCAAGATGAGCTGAGTGAGCACTCTGCCAGCATCCCCAGTATCCCCAGTATCCCTGCTCCCCTGACGTAGCACTCATCACACCTTGTTGCAACTGCCTGTTTACCTCTCTGTTCCCCTCCTAGGTAGAGGGCTGTTTCTCTCTGGCCCATCCAAATCCTCCCAGTACCTTGCACAGAACATGGAACATGATAGGGACCCAGGCATATTTGTCACACACTGTCATGGATCTGAGAGAGTGTGTGGCTGAAGAGATGCATAGTTGAGACCATTGTTGGTCTCATTTCAGATGTTCCCCAGATAAGGAACCTTAGAAATAGTTATTTTGGTTGATATGTGTAATAGTCACAGTTGGCAGCCATTCCCTGGCCAACAGAACCCTCATTTTGTTTGGGTAACCACCTCTCAGGGAAGGTGACTATTCTTAGCTCAGCCAATCCCAGGAAATTTAACCCTATTGCTGATGGATCATTCAGTAGTGAGCATGACACATGAGGGAGGTTGGTGGGGCTGGGACCCAGGTGTTTCTAGAAAAGTAGTCCTTGATCTTAGGAAAGAAACATAAGTTGTGTCCATGTGTGACCTCCGGGTCTATGGCAGCCATCTTTTGAACAGGAGGTGATCTGGTTTGAGGACATTCCTGACAGGCACTGAGGCTTGCCAAATCAAAAGATGGAAAGGACTGGAGTCCTAAATGACGTCTTTGAGGTGCCCTAACTTGGGACTTATTATTAGAGGGAGAATACATTGTTTATGACTTAGGACAAGTGAGTTGGGTTTTCTGTTACTGTGAGCCCAGAGATCACCCTAATGATTACACTGTGCCATGAAGAGAGAGAGAGTATAGTCTGAGGCCACGTGGAGAGCAGGATAGGGACGTGAGCTCCAGCTTCAGCATTGATGGGCCTGGGACATCCTTTGTGCACAACTTGGATGCCACTTCTTCACAAAGCCTTCCTAGGGGCCCCACCAGGAAGCCATCCCTCCCTCCTCTGGATTCCTCCGTGTGTGCGTGTCTCCATGGCCATGCATGCGTCTTCTCTCCCTGCTGCTGCTGAGCTCTCTGAGAGCAGAGCAGGGCCTGAGTGTTGGTCATTTCTGTATCTCTTCTCTCCCTGCTGCTGCTGAGCTCTCTGAGAGCAGGGCCTGAGTGTTGGTCATTTCTGTATTCACATGGCTGTACCTTGCACATTGCTGGTGTAGGTACACATAGTCGGTGCTTGAAAAATTATTGGGGAATAAGTCAAAGGATGAGTAATTTAATATTAATATCACTACTTCCTAACTCATAAGAGAGGAGGTGTTTCCCCTAAGCATTCCACCTGGCTGACAGATGAGTAAGTCATTTCCTTGGGGCTCAGCTTCTCCATCTATGAAATGGGAAAATTGCTCTAGATCTCCAGCTCAGAAAAACACTATGACTGGATAGCATTTTATATTCAGGGCTGCTATGTGCCGGGCTGTGCAATACCACAGGAAAGAATGACACACATTTTCTTCCATTGAGATGCTCAGGGCCTAGGGTGGAGGTCCTTTGGTTTTAAGGAAGGAACAGACCTCTTTGATGGCCCCTCCCAAGAAAGATGCTCCTGCCCTGAGATGCTGTGGACATTTTTAGGGGAGTCCATCAGTGGATGCAGCAGGAGAAAGGCATCCAGAGGTCCACTTCCTCCCTTCCAGCCCTGTCTGAGCTGGGCTAGGGGAAACAGAAGATATCATGTTTCTCAGAGGAGCCCTCAGTGCAGAAGGGGAGGCAGATACTCACCTCCAGTTTGAGAGGCGCTGACAGAAACAAGTCCTGGTGACACCAGGAGAGGGGCTGGTGTTGCCTGGGCATGAAGGAAGGCCCTGCTGCTTGTGTATGAGTTTGCCGGTGCTCAGAGGAAGGTCCTGTGTAGGCAAAGAGGAAACCCAAGTGTGACAGGGCAGTGGTTATTATAGAATGGGGCGTGATTATGCAGTTGGAACAAAGCAGGGGATGAGATTGGGGTGGTGGGCCGGGGAGAAGGAAGGAGCAGAGAAAGGCTCAGAGAGGCGCCAAGAGGAGGTGGCCAAGTACAGGATGCTTTGGGGTCTGCCATAAAAGTGGGGATCAGGGCGGGAGATTGCTACAGAAGTTCATAAGGACGTAATGTTACCCATGGGCTTCCCAAGAAATAGGCTGAAAAATCAGCACAGCCTCAGACTGTGAGAAAAGGGGCATCTGTAAACGTAAGGTGCCTCCAAGGCTGTCACTGCCCCCCGAGGGGGAACCGCCAGGCACGAAGTCCCCCTATCCCAGCCTTGTCAAGTGCCTGCTGAGCTGCGCACAAAAAGCATGCCTAACTTGGAAAAGAAAGGGAAGAAAAGCAGACTGTTCCCCTTTGTGTGGTCCTATGGTGGCTTTTAACTCAGCCCTTGTACCAGCTCTCAGAGGCTGTTGTTAACATTTCAGAAAGTGAGAGGAAATGGTTTACCTGCTGGAATTGCCTCCACATGGCTCCCCTCACACTGGGCAGGCACTGGCTGATAGAATAGGATACCTTTGAATAATTCAAAGCTGGGAAAGTGGATTCTTCCCTGAAAAAAGGGTAGTTTTGTGGTGGATGAAGTTATTTCATGGCAGGAAAGATGAAAAGGAGCCTTTGTTTGGGGACCAATTAACTGGATAATTTCTAAGGTTCCTTCCAGCTTTTAGCATCCTGACCCTTTGTGGTATTAGCCTCTGGGCTCTCCCC
>NW_005361955.1:3745264-3796706 GCF_000412655.1 Myotis brandtii | reverse complement strand
CTAGAGCTAGCTATACTCCTACTTCTGACTCCTCATTAATCAAAAGGAGTATGGGAATGGAGGTGATCCATCGAGGACCTACTGTGTGCCAAAAAATTGTTTAATCAATTTATAACACCATAGGGTGGGATTATGATTCCCATGGGACAGATGCATTCACTGAGGTTCAGCCAGGTGTGCACATCCACCCATTAATTAAACAAACATCAATTAAAGAGCTACTTTGTGATAAACCCTGAGCCTGGAGCTGGAGATGCAACAGAACAAAGTGGAAGTGTTACCTACACTCATGAAGCTTACTATTTAGTAGGGGAGAGAGGGACCTTCACTAAATAATCCCACAGATAAATGGTGTTAGGAGAGTTCATCTGGGTTAGAGAAGGCTTCCTGGAGGTGGTGATATTTGAGCTGAGGTTTGAAGTAAGAGTAGGTATTAATCAGGCAGAGACAGGGGCCAGAGGTATGTGGGACTAGAGCGAGAGCATGGAGCATGAGGTGATATAAGATGATGCTCACTGAACCACTGAGGGTCGGCAGGATCAGCTGCACACTACCTCCTGGGCCTTGAGCTTGTAAAGAAAGGGCTCAGAGATCAAGAGAACAAACTACATACCAACCCTGTGCTGGGTACTGTCAGACCTGTGATCTCATTTGATCCACCCAATGGTAAATGTTTTCACTATCCCATTTTACACATTAAAAAACCCCACAAAAAACTGCAGCTAGGAGAAGGCAGTAACTGCAGGTCACACCACTGGTCACAGGCAGAGCCAGGCTTCCCGCCTACACCTGGTCCCGAAGCCCAGGCCCCCCTCATCTCCTCATCTCAGGAGCCTGGACGCCCCAGCCACCACCCTCCTTTTCCAGGCACACAATTCCCTGCAGGGAGAGCCCCACCAGTCTCTCCTCAGCCCCACATTTTTGCCTTCTGGCTTGTCTCTGGCATTCTTTCTTGGAATCCGAAAGAGAAACTTGGGGCCTGGTATTGTATTCCAGTAAGCCTAGTTAAGATGCAAATTTGTACAATTAATGAAGAAGGCGATTTAGAGGCAGTTTCACCAGTATCACAGGACTCTCATCAGTACCTCTCTTCTCAGCAGGTAGGTCTGAGGATATGGGAAATGTATGTGCTGCCACCCACCCAGCTGCATCTGGCTGGTCTCCAGGGATCAATTCTTCCCACCCCAGATCACATGATCCCTGATGTGGGGATCCCTGATGTGGGGATCACCCAGTCCTGGGCCCCTGCTGCCTTCCTCCCCTCCAGGTCTCTTGACCTTCACCTGCAGGCTCTGCACTACTCTGGTCCCTTGATGTGGGGCAGAGGGCCTGAAGCATTTCTCTGGAAGTGCCTGCCTGGGTTCAAATCCTGACCCCACCGCTCACCAACTGTGTGTCTTTGGGCACATTTGTTAACTTCTCTGGGCCTCAGCTTCCTCCTCTGTGAAATGGGATCCTAATAGCATCACCTGATAAGGATGCTGTGAGGATAAAATGAGATAATGCATGTAAAGCACATGGCAAGTACCTGGCACATGAATGTTGGACATTTTCATTAGCTCTGCTAGTCTCCCACGTGCCACATGGGTAAGAGTTCTGCCCCCCAAACTCCCGGCTCACAGATTTCTTATTGCCGCTGTCAGAGGCCTGCTGTCTTAGAGTTGGGCTTTCCCCAGGTCCTGCATGCCCTGTCCCTGTGGTTGGTCTGGCTGTGAAGCTGGGGTATACCTAACAGTTGACCTTCTGCATGGATTACCACCTGTTGGTTGGCTGTTTTCCCATCTTTGGATTCCAAAATTGGCCTGCTGGCCTGGACTTCCTTCCAGCCCCTGGCCCCACTTCCTCTCACCCCCTCACTCCTCCTCCACTTTTGACCAGGTTCACTGATACATAAATTACTCAACCAATATCATTATTATTGTAGCTAATATTTGTGGAGCATTCACTGGGTTGAACTCTTAATCTATAATTACGTTATTTTATCCTTACAATCATTTACAAGATGCAGAAACTGATACTCAGAGAGGTAACATGACTTGCCCAGGGTCACACAGCTGATATGGAAAATTCACACCATGTCTCTCTGGTTCCTAACCGCATTTGTAAGCTCGCTAGTCAAACGGCCCTATGATTTACAGAATCTTTACTGTCTTAGTCAGCTCAGGCTGTTACAGCAAAACACCATAGACTGGGTAGCTTAAACAACAGACATTTATTTTTCACAGTTCTGGTCAGATTCTTGGTGAGGGCTCTCTTCCTGACTTGTAGACAGCTGCCTTCTCACTGTATCTTCACTTGGTGGAGAGAGGAAGCTCTGGTGTCTCTTCCTCTTCTTATAAGGGCACAATTCCATCGTAGGGACTCCAACCTCATGACCTCATCTAAACCTACCTGCCAAAAGCCTCATCTCTAAATACCATCACATGAAGGGGTAGGGCTTCAACAAATGAATTGGGGGGGGGGGAACACAAACATTCAGTCCATAACATCTACCATGAGGACAATTCTGGTAATGATCCAGTGGGCTGGATCATTGCTTTGGATGTGGGTCTTGTCTCTGCAGTCATTAATTGAGTGTTTACTATGGCCAGGCTCTGTGTTAGGTAAGCCCTTCTTATCATTACACTGAATCATTACAATATCCCTACAAGGTAAGAATTATTATATCCATTTTATAGAGGTGGAACCTGAGGCTCAGCTAATAAGGGATGGAGCTCAGGTTTGAAGGATAAGTATAATTCTCTGCTCACCATCACTCTGCTACATGACCAGGTAGACCAGGAACTTAGGGAGGGTATGGCCTGGTCTTGCTCACCTCTAGATTCTATTCCATTGTCAACACAAGTCCAGCTGCTAAGGGTTAGAGGAAAGACCTTAGCGTAGATGTCTTGGGTTTGATTCCCACCTCTGCCCTTTACCAGCTATGTGGCTTTGTCTTTGTCTTTCCTGTCCCTTAAATGGGGTTCATAATCCCTACCTTGCATAACTGCCTTGAGGATAAAATGAAAAAAATGTATGCACCTGGTACATAGTCATTACTAAATAAAAAGAGCTGTTGTTACTCTTGGTATACTCATTTAGTCTCCAAAGACCCGTGAATCCAATGAGTAGAGTACTGTAGGGTTAGAGATGCCTCCAGAGACCCTCAGAGCATAGCATCATTCATTCATTCAGCAAATATTGATTGAGTACCTATTCTGTGCACAGCATCAAGTTTCAGCCGTGAACAAGACAATATGCCAGCTCCCAGAGAACCTATCTATGAGGGGGATTAAGATAAAAGAGAGTAGCAGGCAAATAAATCTGTTCCATATTTCAAGTAACGCAGACAAGGTGAAAATACAGCAGGCTCAGGGATAGAAATACCAAGAGAGAGAGCTTGGGGGAGAGACTTATTTAGACTGAATGGACAAAGCAGGTAGCCTCTGAGCAGAGATCTGAGCCAAGTGTAATACACCACAGGAAGATTTTCATTAACAATTTTGGTGCCCAAATCAAGCAACTAACAGGGCCCTCAAACCAACATTGAAGTCATGAGGAAGTGGGTACAGCTCCCTGTTCCAGTGAATTATAATCACAGACGCTAAGCTCTTTTGTTTCCAACTGCTGTGGGAGTACCTAGTATCAACCTGCAAATTTGACAAATTGAGAAATGAAACAATATTTCATAATTACAATTAGGCCTTTTGTTACCTTTTACTATGAGAGCCTTACTCAAGGTCTGGCACCTGCTCCAGTTATGGCTGCACCCCAGGCAGCTACCATCCCAGGGCAGCTGCAAACCCCAGGGGTGTGGGCCCTTCTGGGTAGGACCCAGAAAGCAAACCCTGGGCAGTGTGGTAGCTCGAGTCAGGATGATAAACGCAGAAGATTCAGAGGAACGTTGGCAAGGACTGGGATTTTAAGATTCTCCTCTGCTCTTATTTGCCTAAGAGAGGTCCCAGCCCTGCAAGGAGCCAAAACACGCATCATGGTCTAGGAAGGGTCTGGGGGACACTTCATCCTGTAAGCCTAGATGTGGAAAGATTGGACGCGTAAGGCTGTCCCTGTGGTTCGGGGCAGTGTTTCTCAGACCACAGACATCAGAATCATATGGGATTCGATTGGAAACGCAGCTTCCAGGGCTCAGCTCAGACCTCCTGAGTCCAATTTTCTGAAATCTGCGTTTTAACAAGCTCCTCTGTGGTTTGTATGCACCCCAAAGTTGGGAAACGACTGGTTGGTGGGTCACCAACCAGAAGATATTTGCAGTCGAGACTGTCCCGGGACCATCAGCGCATGCGCACGCTGTCCTGCTGTCAGGTGGCACTTCCAGAGCAGGTTGGTGGGAGCTGCCCTCATCCTCAGTTTTGTATTTTTGCCCCTGAGAGGAATGAAGGCAGGAATTTCAGAAGTTGCTGTCGGTTGTGCTGGGAGGCAGTGTAGTGAGAAAGCTCTGCCATTACTTCAAATGAGAAGGGGGCGGGGAAGAAAAAGCTTTATATATTCTGGAGGCAAATGTGTCACTTTCAAATGGATTCTTTTCCAGCCTGAACACAATTTTCATTTCTCTCTGGTGAGTCATTGCAGAAGTCGCCTTTTGCTCACTGCCTTTTGTGCGTAAAGGACATATTTCACCGAGGGATGAGACCTCCCCAGGGACAGGACTGGGAAATTTACTTTTTCCCAAGTTTAATAAGAGAAGTCACTGAGGCTGTCACGGAACCCCACCCAGTCCTGTGCTGGGGGACCACAGACTCCTGACAACCAAGGACAGGGGCATGCCTCCTACCCCCTAATAATTAGCCATCCTTGTTAGTTCAGATCTTGCCCTCTCTTGGGTTGTTTTCAGATTTTTCTGGCTGCCATTCTGCTGGTTTTAATGAGAAAATGTCCCCACGTGTTTTTTGACATTCACTCGTGTATCATCAGTAGTCTAACCTAGTAAATAAGAGCATGGGTTATGGAAGCCATCCTATAGTGTGGCTCCTCATCTCTGTCAAAGTCAAAGTCCCTAGCACATCTGCAAGGCCCTATGTTATCTAATCCCTGTCATGTCTCTAACTTCATCCTCTCACACAGCTGCAGACATACTAACCTCCTTGCTGTTCATCAAACATGTCTAAGATGTGTCCACCCCAGGGCCTTTGCATAAGCTGTTCCATCCTCCTGTGATGCTCTTTCCCCCAGATCTCGACTCATTCCCTCACTTCTTTTAGGTCTCTGCTCAAATGTCACCACATCACCTTTATATAATGGCACACCCATCCCAGCCATCACTAATCTCCTACTCCCACTCGCCCCCCAGAGCATTTGTTACCACCTGACATAGTATTTCTTTACTTGTCTGTTTTTAATGATTTGTTTCTGCCCACTATAAGGATACTTGTGGATGGGACCTTTGTCTGACTTGGTTACTACTAATTTCCCAACATCTAGAATATCTCTGGTACATTGTATGCACTTAACAAATAATGATTGATTGACTGACTGGTTCTGTGTGACATTGAGCTCATTAGCATCACTAAGCCTCGGTTTCCAAGTCTATAAAATGGACATAGTTACAGAGGTTTGCGTGTTAAGTAAGACGATACACGAAGTTTTTTGCATGGTGACCAACACACTCAAAGTTCTCCATAAATGATGACTGACTTTAGTCTGTTATTACTTAGATCAACAAAACAAGACAGAATGTGCTAAAGGAAATGAAAGAAGTTTACAAAGGGCTGCCATGTTGAGAGATGGCAGAGGTGCCACCCAGGTGGTTGGAATCAGAAAAGGCTTCTCAGCAGGGGTTGCATTTGAGCTGGGCCTCTGGGTCAGGCAGGATCTCAGCAGGTCAGTCCTGAGTTTGTCGAGTGGAGTTACAGGAAGAAGGAACAGGGTGAACAAAGAAACAGAAGGGAGAAAGTTCCAGAACTGTTGGGTGTGCTTCCGAAACTCCAAGGAATTCCAGCAAGTTATGCAACAATAGAACAAAAAGAAATCTGATTTACAACACCCCTCCCTGCTTGGAGCAGAGTGCTTTGTAGTTAGTAAAGCAATCCCTGAGCATCATTGTGCTGGCTTGTCACACGCTTCCTGAGGCAGGCAGAATTTATTAGGTGTTTGTTATCCCAATCTGGCAGTCACCTGCGAATAACCCTGAAGGGATAGCATGTCCAAAAGAAACCCATTGTTAGTGGTGGGATTTCTGGGTGCTATGGCGTCCTACTGTCCTGCAGACTGGGAAGAAATCCACAGCATAGGTGTAAGGGGAAACCAAGAAGGGTGTGTGAGGCAGAAAGACTGAATGATTAACTTCAGAAAGCAGGACATGCATTTGTCATTCATTCTTTCATTTATTCACTCCATGAACACTGAGCACTTATTATGTACAAGACAGAATATTCAGGCCAAGGGCCCAATGGCCAGGACTTTAGCCACTTTATATGTGTTTAATTTTCTACCTGATTAAAAAAAAGTTCTGTTACATAAGGGAGGTGCAGGAAGCAGCTTAGGTTTCATCTCAAATGTCAACTTCAATTGATTTATTGTTGTTACCCAGAGAGGGTTTCTGAGACTAGACTATAGTGTGGACTCAGCAGGAAGGAATCCACTCATTGATTAGTGATGTCTGCCATAATCTGGGTTTAGGAGGATAGAATAGTGGTTCAAATGCCACACACTTGCCACTGTAGGAGTGAGCTCTATATATACCTGTAACTTACTGACCTGAGGATTTGCAACAGAATAAAATAGTTTCTTGCCTGTACAGTTAGTGAGTAGGATATGGCTGATAACTCACCATGGAGAACAGTGAACATCCAGGACAATCAGGAGCCAGGACTTGATGCTCCCTGGGGATAACTCAGAGAGGTAGATCCCCTCAGAGAGATGGTATCCTCAGACTTACACGTGTCTCATCCACTTCTCATTTTAACACATTTAATGCTTCTTCCCCAAGCATTCAGCTTGGTTCTCATAGGAATATTCTTTTTGCAATCATATTTCACAGTCTTGTGACGTATGTAATTCATTAATCCTATATAATAAAACGCAAATATGCAAATTGACCGAACGGTGGAACAACCAGTCGCTATGACGCACACTGACCACCAGGGGGCAGACACTCAATGCAGGAGCAGCTCCCTGGTGGTCAGTGCGCTCCTACAGGGGGAGTGCCACTCAGCCAGAAGTCCTGAGCTGGGCTCATGGCTGCTGAGCGCAGCATCGGTGACGGGAGCCTCTCCCGCCTCTGCAGCAGCGCTAAGAATGTCTGACTGTGAGCTTAGGCCCGCTCCCCACAGTTGGACATCCCCTGAGGGCTCCTGGACTGTGAGAGGGCATAGGCCGGGCTGAGGAACCCCCACAAGTGCACGAATTCCGTGCACCGGGCCTCTAGTTGATATATAATAAATAAACTGGAATACACTAGTTTGGAAGCTATGTTCCTTACTCAGTGTGTAACTCAATGGTTGAGACAGTGGTACAAAAACTAGAGGTGTTGGGTCACTGTGTTTTACAAGGGAGAGGAGGATTTTAGTTCATCCAGTGAATCATTTATATGGAGGTTAGTTAAGAGAGCTTCTCCTACAAATATATAATTGTAGGGTTGTTGTTTTTTAAAAAAAGGATTTACATTCCACATTTTGTTTTGTAGTAGCCCCTTTTTCTTGATTGAAGGAAATAGTAGAGGCATCTTTTCATGTCATCAAATAATCTCTCACAATATTATGAATAGATCCATGGGATTCAATTATATGGATCTACCATTTCACTGATCCCTTATTGTTGGACTTTTATGTGGTTTCCAGTTTGGATCTATTATAGGGAACATTGCCTTTCAGTATCCAATGGGAGTAATTGAGGGCTCTGAACACCCCAGGTGGTGAGGAGTGGAGATGGACGTTAAAAGGGAACAGAGGATGGGAATGTAAAATGGTACAGTCACTGTGGAAAACAGTATGGCGGTTCCTCAAAAAATTAAACACAGAATTACCATATGATCCAGCAATGCTGTGAGGAGCTGCTCAGTTCTTATTTGTTTGTTTGTGTGTTGATTTATTTATTATTGTGGTAAAATATACATAACAAAAATTTACTACTTTTGTCCTTTTAAAAGTGTGTAGCTCAGTGGCATTAAGTACATTCACATTGTTACATGACCATCGCCACCATCCATCTCCAGAACTTTTCATCTTCCCAAACTGAAACTGTCCCCATTAAATACTAATTCCCCATTCCTCCTCCCCCCAGCCCCCGGCAACCACCATTCTACTTTCTGTCTCTATGAATCTGACTATTCTAGGAACGTCATGTAAGTGGAATTACATAGTATTTGTCCTCTTATCACTGGCTTATTTCACTTAGCATAATGTCCTCAAGGTTCATTAAATGTTGAAGCATGTGACAGAGTTTTCTCCCTTTTTATTGCGGAATAATATGCCAGTGTATGTACCACACTTCGTTTATGGTTTCATCCACTGGTGGACACCTGCGTTGCTTCCACCTTTTGGCTATTTCGACTAATGCTTCTATGAACATGGGTAAATCAGTTTCTCTTTAGAATTGTCCAGTAATCCTTTATTCCAATTACTATGAAGTTGTTCTGATTATACACGGTCCTAATGGATACTAGTAGGCAGCTAATTCTTCTCTTTAACACCTACATCCTGGGCTCAGGAACTGGGGAAATAGCAAAGTATCAGGAGAACAGGGGACAGGTTGGGGGTGAGAGGCAGCCAGGACTGGGTCAGGACAAGGAACCCCAACATGCTGTATATTCACAGCTGTAATTTCCCTGAACCAGGAAAGTTCTCTTGGAAATCTTTATGAAAACTATGATTACTTTCCATTTCCTAGTCTCTGTGCTTATTTTCATAAGAAGCTAAGTGGTTCCCATGTGAGTATAAATCCCAGGTGTTGTGTGGGATTTTAACTAAAATACTGAAATTTAAGGCTATTTGCTTGTATCACTCATCCATTTGTTCAACTTCCTCTGAGTTCTCTGCACTATTTAAATTGTTTATAATGAGTGCAGGTTTTAGTGAGTTCTGGCAAACAGGAAGAGGAAAAATTGGTGGAGAAAAGTAGGATTGAAGCAGATACCCATTTAGGAAAAAGATGGCAGGCTGACAGGAAGGGACAGTGGTCCCAGTTGCCGACTGCTGACATATGTGCCAAGGCCAAGCAAGCGATCCCCTACATCCAGGGTGGTTTCAAGGAACTGGAAAGCAGCCACCCTCCATCCTGAGACAACCCTACCTGCCCCTTCCAATTAAGGTCCCTCACATTCCACATTCAAGTGCATTAGACACTCAATAATAGTTGTCCAAATATGTCAGAAAGGGTTTTCCGTCTTCTGAGCCACTCTCTTAAAATGCACATGATCCTTACAGAGCACTCTGAATTTTCAAGCTCTGGTGACTTTTAGAGTTCATCAACTTAATTGTTATCAAACTCCACTCTGAGGAGCTTTGGGAAAGTCTGGGAGCAAAGAGGGAGGGGAAGAGCCAAGCAAATGCCGCTCTGAGTCCCCTGCTCCTCCATTCCAGCCAGAGCAGTCTGTTTTCACCTGTTTGATATACATTTGTGCATGAACCAATAGTTGCACTACTAAGAAGGGGGGTGGGGGGAGAGAGACATTGGAAAGCCTCTAATCTAGCACAGCCCCTTGTTTAACAGAGAAGTTGAGAGAAGGGTTCAAAGTCACACAGCAAATCCATTCAGCAGATACTTACCGAGCATTACTATGGGCCAGACGCACAGTGAACAAAGATGAGTGCTCTAACCTCCTGCCATCAAGAGTGGGGTTCTTCTCTCTGAGAAGTTGAGAGAAGGGTTCAAAGTCACACAGCAAATTCATTCAGCAGATACTTACCGAGCATTACTATGGGCCACACTGAACAAAGATGAGTGCTCTAACCTCCTGCCATGAAGGGTGGGGTTCTTCTCTCCAGGATGGCTCCTCTGCAGCCCTGGAGGTACACATGGGGAGATGTCAGTGGGGAAGGGGACAGCCTTCCCCTAACCAACAACATGTTCCAGCCAGATGATCCTCACACCCAACCTGTGGGTGATGCCCTCTCTCCAGTGCAAGCAAAGGGGAACAGTCCTGTGTTCTCTTTAGTGTCTTGTTCTCCGTCATCGCATTTCATCCTTGCCGAAGCCCTGCGATTTCTACTGTTAGAGAAAAAATGTTCAGGGACTTTTGTCAAAGATGATCAGACAGACTTTATTCAGGACCATGGTGATTGGGACCCCTGCAATGGGATTGTACAGTGGGAGAGAGAGATGGGGCTCAGCTCTGAATACAGCATGGGCCAATGGGAATTTGTAGCCCTCAAACAGGGTGAGGTCCATGGGTGGAAAAGTACTAGGAGGAAACATCAGGAGTAATGGGGATTCTGGCTTAGCAGACCTACCATGATTCTTGCTGAAGACAGGCCAGGGTGACCAGATATCACCTGCGGGATGGTGGATGATAAGGAACCCAATTAGATATCGAGAGAGATCATACATCAAGGGTGGGAGTTTCTGATTAGACATAGTTTTGCTCGGCTTTCAAGTCTGGATGCTTTTATTTTGTTTTTATGTCTAATTTTTGGGCTGCTTTTAGTTCCTTTTTGTTTTGGCTAGGTGAGGGCCAGCCCTGGCTAAAGTCAGAGAGAGGGAGGGCTGGACAAATAAGGAAAGGCATAGCCAGGTGAGTGCCAGGGAAGGTCTCTTGAGCTCTGGTATGACATGTGCTCGCAGGCAGCGGTCGCCAACCTTTTGGACCTCGCGGACCATCCACACTGTGGTCCGCAGACCACCGATTGACGACCGCTGCTCCCAGGCATCGTCACCTGATGAGCAGAGAGGCAAAGCACAGGTAAATGCTATTCTGCAGCACTCACAGCTGGAGCATCCAGTAGCTGGCTACTGAGCCCCTCCCTGGTTCCTGGCACTGAGAACACAGAGATGACTCTGACTTCAATTTAACACCCTCAGTCTAATGAAATAGTCTGATCAGTGATTAAGGAATTGCAACCCAGCTTGACAAGGGCTATAACAGACATCTGTGCAAAGTTCAGAAAAGTACTGGAGAAGGAAGCAAATGAATCCTCTCTGGTGGAATTGAGAAGAGCCTTAAAGGAAGTGACATTAGCGTTGGATTGTAAAGGACTAATTAAATGTCTGCCAGGCTGAGAGGAAGGGAACGCATCCTGGCAAGGAGAAGAGCATCTGCAAAGGTGTGAGGCATGAAAGAGCAGGTCTATTTAGGGAAAGTGGTTTATCAGAAGATGAAGTTACACAATAAGTTGGGATGAGATGGAAAAGGCTCTGGTGTGATAGGGTCACACAAGTAGAAACTGGTTTTGAATGCTGCCTCTTGGGCTTTTGTTGTGCTGTTTGTAGTAACAAATAAAGAGAAGGCACTGAGAAAGCTCAATGGATTTATTTCAGACGTGTATGGTGCCCTCCAGCAGATCATGAAGATTAAAAAGTGGGTGAGAGAAAGAAAGAGGGAATAAAGCAGGGGTGCAAGCTAAAGTTTTTGAAAAGGGGAAGGGAGATTTGAGGGGGAGCAGCTGACATAGGAAGTGGCACTATGGGGTGATAGATGGGACAGAGGTTCTTTAAGATAGTCCTTGCCTTTTTAAGAGTCTTCAGTAAATGTTTATTTTCCATCTTTTCTTTTCCTGGGCGTTGGACTTTAATTCCCTTTGACTGTAATTCCATAGGTAGACTGGATACAAGACTACAGTTGTATTATACATTGGGGGCTAATCCTGTGTATCTCATTATCCTGACAGCAGTGGCAAGATATTAAAGAGTTCTAAATAGGGGACAGAAGTGGTTGGATTTGTGGTTTTAGAGGACTGTATAGCTTCTGTGTGTAGGATGGCCCGAAGGGACCAAGGCCAGGATCAGGATGACCAACTAGGAAGCTGTTGCAACAGTTGAGAGATGTTATCAAAGTCTGAACCATAAGCCAGTCATGGAGAGACAGATATCACATGAGATCTCACTCATATGTGGAATCTAATGAACAAAATAAACTGTTGAACAGAATAGATCCGGAGACATAGAAGCATGGAACAGACTGTCAAATCTCAGAGGGAAGGTGGGGGTGGGTGGGAAGAGACCAACCAAAGAACTGGTATGCATATATGCATAACCCATGGACACAGATAATAAGGTGGTGGAAGCCTGGGGTGGGGGACAGGGGGTGAGCGAGAAGGCATCAATGGGGGGAAGGGGGATATATGTAATACTTTCAACAATAAAGATTTTTTAAAAATTATTTTTTTTAAAGAGTCTGAACCAGAGCAGCAGTAGCACAAATGCTCATCTCTGCTCTTCAGTAATCTGTAGTGCAAAATCTAAAAGCAGGCCTAAGTGTGAGATGGCAGCAGCTGGGAAGAAAACTCCCTTTACCCATGGGGTGATTAAGATCATAATCATATCCAAAGGCCATCCGTTGTGTGTGTGTGTGTGTGTGTGTGTGTGTGTGTAAATCACACCCCAGAAGGAAACTAATTGGAGCAGCCCAGGACTTTGCTCTGCCACCTGCCAGACTCATCGTTCCCTTCTGCGGTGCTTGAAGAGATCTAGATGGAACTGTTACACAGGGACTAGGTCTGGAACAGGTCTGCCTCAAGTCAGCCAATAGCCTGTGGATTCGTGACTTCATGCAGGAAAGATTTCACCACATGTGTCCAGGTGATTTTGAAAGTACATTTATTAAAGTCGGGGAGAGTGAAACAAAGGAAGGACTTAGGGTAGAAGAAGCATCAGGAGTCTAGGTAGTGTTCTGCTTTGGCTCCACAGACATATTGTAAGAAAGAAGTGAGCCAGGGTGGGGCTGCTGGTAGCTCACTGGAAAGTCAGAGGAAAAGGGGACCTTGGAGACAGGTTCAGGGGGTTAGCCCTGGATGAGCTTCCACTGCCCGCTGCTCCCCTGGTTGCAGGTCTTGTGGGCACCCTTACAGTTTAGAAGAAAGTAAGAGTTCATGCCTGAGAGAGAGCTTGAGCTGGGTCTTCATTTTGAGGATTTTTATCTTTCTTCTGTGGGCCAGAGTCTTAGGAGAGGATTTCAGCAGAATATTCACCAGCTTTCCAGGTGTGTTTTTAACATTCTGATACACTAAAATGAGCATATAGGGGAGTTTGGGATTATCCTTTGGTCAGCTTTACTTTTTTACTTTTATCTTGTGTCTGTCTGACTCTAATTGGGTTTTGGTTATTTATTCCCCAGACTTCATCTGTCCTTGGATTTGGCTGCATCAATGGCATTAATTGGGTCTCTGTCCTCTGTCTCTCTGACCAATGATTTAAGCTATGTATTCTCTGGTCAGTAAGGAGAGGAATCAACCATTTGTTCTCTAGTGTCCTTGGTTAGGGAAGATAAGGTCTTGCAATTTACTAGCTGGCTGTAAAGGGGTCAAATTGCTTGGCCTTGTTTAATTGTCTTGTCTCTGTTTCCCCATTCCACTTGCCCAGGAGTTTTCCTAGCTTCTTACTATCCTGCTTCAGGACCAACCACTTTCCTTTTTGTCTCTCAGACTCACACTTACCCTCCAGGAACATTCTTTCTCTGGGAGTGAATAGAGTCTGTCCTTACATTTGCCAAAGGAAGCAGCCCAGAGTCAGGTTTGTGGTCAGTCACTAAAAGGATGATTGCTGTTAGGACTGGCCAATTAACCAGCAGGACAGAAAGTTCTTGAATGAAGAGGTAAACAGCCCCACCTTCCCTAGTGCCCATGGAACAAGGGGAGAAGTAGAGATGTTACTCATGTTTTCATCTCCAGCAGCTTGACCTAGCATAACACCTGGTACCGAATTATTGCTTAATTAATGGTTCCTGAATATATTAATGGATTAGCATAACAGGAAACCCTGAAAATGGTCTTGTTGGGTCAGGATTGTGCTGTGTTAAAGGCAGGATTCATTCATTCATTCATCCATTCATTTATTCATTCATCATTTATTGAGTTCCTCCTACCACTCAGATATGGGCTAAGGTAGTGGTTCACAATCCTGGCAGCATCTGGAGAGTTTTTTAAAAATCTTGAGACCCAGATCACACTTCAGATCAATTAAATCAGAATCCTGTCTATTTAGGGATAGTGGTTTATCAGAAGATGAGGTTATAGAATAAGTTGGAGTTAGTATTTTTTTAAAGCTCCCTATGTGATTCCAGTGGGCAACCAAGGTTGAAAACCACCGTTAGAATTATAGGTGAATATCATATTGCCTCTGTCTATATAAGGATCAAAGTTAAGAGAAGGATACCCAAATTTACTCATTCATTCAGCAGAATACAGAACATTAAATGACTTAAGAGAGATATGTAAGTAATACTGTGGAAACACAGATGAAGGAATGCTTACTAGTGGATATGGCTACAGGTTACAGGAAAGCTTCAAAGAGAAAGGAACTTTTAAGATGGATTTTGTAAGATGAATAGATATTCATCAATATCTTTCTTCCTCCCCTTCTTCCTTCCTGTCTTCCTCTCTTTCTCCTTATTTTCTTATCATCTTCTTTATTAATCTTTCCATACCCTCTTCTCACCTACTTTACTCTCCAGTGGTTGGCAAACTGCGGCTCGGCAAACCGCGGCTCGCGAGCCACACGTGGCTCTTTGGCCCCTTCAGTGTGGCTCTTCCACAAAATACCGGCTCTTCCACAAAATACTGACTTCTGTGCATGGGCCACGAAGTTTCAATCGCACTGTACGTGCGCGCCTACACGTGGTATTTTGTGGAAGAGCCACACTGAAGGGGCCAAAGAGCCACATGTGACTCGCGAGCTTGGGTTTGCCGACCACGGCTCTAGGCAGACTCTGAAGTTAGTCCAGAAGGAGCCAATAGTAAACAAAAATGAGGTCCCAACCCTCAAGACATATCCTCTTCCAGGAAGAGGGAATAACATGTGCAGACCTACACAGGCTGAAAGAAGCTGGTGGGTTTGGGGGAAGTAACTTCCTTTTTATTGGAGTGAAGGGGTCAAACATGAAAGATCATGCCCGAAGCCTAAGGAGTTTGAACTTTTCCTTAAAGGCATTTAGGAGCAAAATAATTGTATGATGAAACTTAAAACAATGTTTACCACATTTTAGGTGGTACCTGAAGTGGTCTAAATGGTGCACAGACGTGGCATTAATTAATATTAATGTCAGATTATCTCCAGGAGAGTCTCAGTTTGATGCTGGTAGGTCTTTAATACCTATCTTATACTTGCTCATCTTTCTTTTTAACAAAGTAGAGCCTTCCTCAAAATGTCTGGCTAGAACATAATCAGATTGTATTGTTGTCATCCTATTTATTTTATTTCTTTCATCAGCATTTTGTAGTTTTCAGCATGCCAAGCCTGTACAAGTTATTCATGGAAACCTTCTATATCTGACAAAAAAAAAAATAGATGACTGGTTTTTCATATGTCATAGTGAAATAAACTTAAGCTAAAAATAAATGGATCTATTTTTAAATATATAAAGCATACAGTGGTATAACAGACACGTAGATCCTAGAGAAGATTATGATGGGGATAGGTAAGTAACTGAAGGATAGATCTAATTCATCAATATTTCTTTTTATGGGTCATGATTTTGGTGTCAAATATAAGAACTCTTTGCTTAGCCTTAGACCCTGAAGATTTGTCTGATGTATTTTTTAAAAAACTTTTATGGTTTTACATTGAAGTCTGTGAACCATTTTTGTGTTATTTTTTAAAATGAGGTATGAGGTTTTGGTTGAAGTTCAGTTTTTGGCCTATGGATGTCCACCTGCTCCAGTATCTTGTTGAAAAGGCCCTTTCCTCAATTAAATTGATTTTGCACCTTGCTCAAAAATCTCTTGGGCATATGTGGTTGGTCTATTTCTTGGTTCTGTATTCTGGTCGATTGGTCTGTGTCTACCCCTCCACCAAGACCGCAATCTTGATTCCTGTAGTTATATGTCTTGAAATTAAGTAGACTGATTTCTCTCAGTTTACTCTTATTTTTCAAAATTATTTTAGCTATTCTATTTCCTTTGTGTTTTTATATAAATTTTAGAGTAGTCTTGTCCATATCTACAAGAGCTCTTGCTGAGATTTGGATAGGAATCACATTAAATCTGTATCAACTTAGGGAGAATTGTCTTTTTGTTGTTGTTGTTGTTAATCCTCACCCAACTATGTTTTTTCCATTGATTTTTTATTTTTTTTTTGAGAGAGATTGGAAGGGAGGGAGGTAGGAGATGGGGGGGAGAGAGAGAGAGAGAGAGAGAGAGAGAGAGAGAGAGGGTGAGAAAGAGGGAGAGAGAGAGAGAGAGAGAGAGAGAGAGAGAGAGAGAGAGAGATGTGAAAGAGACATATCGGTACGCTGCCTCCCACTCGTGCCCCATCCAGGGGCAGGGATTGAATCTGCAACCCAGGTACATGCCCTTGACCTGGAATTGAACCCTTGGCCCTCCATTCTGCAGGCTGATGCTCCAACCATTTGCAATGCTGGCCAGGGCAGAATTGACATTTTTCTATGCTGAGTTTCCTAATCCATGAACAACATGTATCTCTCCATTCATTTAGATCTTTTTATTTCTTTCATCAGCATTTTGTAGTTTTCAGCATGCCAAGCCTGTACAAGTTATTTGTCTGAGAATATATGGATTTCCCTTCATTTCTTAAGGGTAGTTTCACTGATTATAAGACTCTGAGTTAACAGTTCTTTTCTTTCAGCATATGAAAAAACTGTCACTTCCTTCTCATCTCCATGTTTTCTGATGAGAAATCTGTTGTCATTATCATCATGGGAAGGTATTGTTCTTCTCTGACTGCTTTCAAGATTTTTTTCTTTGTCTTTAGTTTTCAGAAGTTTAATTATTATGTGTCTTGGTGTGGGTTTTGAGGGGGCTGTTTGAGATTCACTCAGCTTCTTGATTCTGTAGACTTGGGTTCCTAGCTGGGCTGCCTTTGTCTCTCTACCTTTCAGAGTCATCTTATGTTTGTTTTAAATATAATGTCCAGGGTTTTTATTTGTATTTAGTAAAAGAGTAGGGAAACGCGCCTTTACTCCTTCTCTGAAGCAGATGTCTCAGTATGTTTTAAAAACTCTCCAGGCAGCCAAGGTTGAGAACCCCGACTATAGGCTGTAAACTCCATGAGGGCAAGAATTGTGTCTATCCTTTACCTACCATCACATCTTCTTAAAAAGATCTTTTGGATGGACAGATGGAAGTAAGGAAGAATGAATGGATAGAGAGAGAGAGGGATGGATGGATGGATGGATGGATGGATGGATGGATGTCACAATGGAACCGGCAGCCAGACTGATTCACATTCACCTGTGCCCCTGTACATACATACTCCTGTCTAGAGACAAGTCTGGCCCCAGAACCAGCAAAAGGGCTTGACCAGCAGGTGGCGCTGAGGAGCCCCAGGACTGCAGCTTGGGTGGCCGGGGCACAGTCAGACACACAGAGTCACTTGAGTGAAGGAGACAGAGACCTTCAAGAAACTCCTGATTACCTTGGAGCTCTCTCCTGAAAACATCACATCTGCCTCTCCTTTCTCTCTGCCAGCTCTTTTATTTACTTCAATATCACAAATCATTTATTCTTCTCGAGAAGAGAAGAGCCTAGATGACTTTGGTCTTTGAAAGTGCCTTCCACAAGGCTCAATCTCCAGGGACTTGGGACAAAAAAGAAAACATTATTCATGGTGTCCTAAAATAATATGTGTGTGTGCTGGGCCTATTGTGTTGTTCACTGTGTCCTTGGCTAGTGCAGTGCAGATATTCATATTTCCGATTCCATGAAATCTTTTTTTAAAAGTGTTTATTGACTTCCCCCTCTTTCTCACCATAGTAAAAAGGAGGTGGGTGAAGGGCCAGGAGGTGGGGATCTGACACTCATTCAGATGTCTTAGAAGGCGGTGTCACTTGGGCCTTTAAATAAAATGATCTTCAGTCACTCTTGGTGCAGGGCACCAAGGCCTATAAACTCCAGAAGCCCCTGTTTTCCACATCTTTAAAATGGGGGCAAAAGTGATTCCTTAATTGTGAAGTCATCAGCACTGTGAGGATCATATGAATCAATGCTGGTATGTAGAAATCTTTGAGATACTACTTTTCTTCTTTTTTAAATATATTTTTATTGATTTCAGAGAGGAAGGGAGAGGGAGAGAGAGATAAAAGCAACAATGAAGAGAGAGAATTATTGATCAGCTGCCTCCTGCATGCCCTATACTAGAGATTGAGCCTACAACCTGGGCATGTGCCCTGAGCAACACCAGCCATTTTTTAATTGGGTTATTTGTCTTATTGAGTTGGAAGAGTTTTTTATCTATTCTGGACATCTCAGATATGTCAGGTATATGATAAATATTCTCAGCCATTCTGTAACCTTCCCCTTTTTTAGTGGCGCCTGTTGAAGCACAAACATTTTAATTTTGATGAAGTCCAATTTAGCAACTTTTTTTCTGTATTTATTGTGATTTTGGTATTGTGCCTAAGAAATCTTTGCCTAACTCAAGGTCGCAAAGCTTTTCTCCTATGATTTCTTTTAAGAGTTTAGGAGGTTTAGCTCTCACATTTAGGACTGACATCAATTTTGAGTTAATTTTTGTGTATGGTGTGAGGTAGAAGTCTAAATTCCTCTTTGTCCATGTAGATATTATTTATTCCAGCGCGATCATTGCATTCGTGTGCTGCCTTCTTCCATCCCTCCCTCCACTTCAGTGTGCCCGGAGATGAGCAACGCCTCCCCTCCATGGCAGCCTCAGCCCCCACTTCCCCATCACTGTAGTTCAGGAGACCAACTGTCTCGACTGCATACAATCCCAATTCCAGTTTTCCAGAGGAGAGAATCGGACTGATTGGCCCAGATGGGGTCAGATGTGCCCAGGGATCAGGGTTATGTCATAACTGTGGCTGCCAGGCCCCACCCCTGGGTGGATGAAGGTTCCCAGAGAAGGAAGCTTGTTGTGAGCTGAGCAGATACCCCAAAAGGTGCCTACTCCAAAGTCATTATATCATTCTCAGCATTCTGGACGTCCAGTAAACTAGCTTGACTTTTCTAGCTTGGAGCTCACAGGTCATGTCACCAAAATTTATTCTTTCTTGACCTGTGTTCAAGTGTTCCTGAAAACAAATGAAACAATTGAATAATTGACAACATTTAAAAACTCACATATTTCATGTGAAAATCCAGCTCTTGGTCTTCGTTTTAAAAACAAGCAGATCTGGGCTTGTAGCCGTTGGTGGCATCTGAGTGGCAGCTGTACTCTTCAGGCAAAGATTATGCTCTCACGGTTGCCCCAGTTCCCACCACTCCCTCTTGCTCCACACACAGTCCCCCTGTAGTAACCTTTCCTTCCTGAAGCTGTAGACATTTGAATACGTATCTCCATCCCCTGAAATGGGCCACTGCCTGCCCACAAGGACATATACCTCTTACATCTTATGTGGAGGATAACTCCTAACTGCCCTAGATTCTAAGTCCAAATCCTGCAGCACTGGACACCTCGTGGGATTTTGACATTTGCAGTCTGCTCTCTGCACCATAGCCAGTGGCACTGATAATCCTGGGTGTTTTATGGAAATTATGTTCTGACCAGACTCAATGAGAATATGCAGTATTGGGGGCACCCTCATGCATGATGCCTTTTTCTCAGAATTAGAGCAAAGAAATTAACGTTCTGACTTACTTGAACAGAATAACTAACCAATGCAAATGTGGCAGAGGGTAGAGCAGTTTGGAATGGGAATTGGTGGATAAGGCAGTTTAGAATATATTAAGGAAGGAATCTCAAACTCTCACGTTTTACTAAAGAAAATAAAAGATGTGCTAAGAATGTGGAAGGCATTTCTTTTTAAAAGATTTTTCCCAATGGAATAAACCCATTTTTTTGTTTTTAAAAATGAGTTCAATTAGTTCTGATTTTCCCTATTATAAAACCAAGACGTTCTCATTGTTAAAATCTTGGGAAGTACCAAATAAAATAAATATCATTACTTAAAGGAGGCCAGTGTTAACATAACATAACAGGGATTCACCCTTGCTCTAATCCTGTTAGTTAATATAACTGACATTATCCTGTACAAATAATGTCTGTTGTAAATTTAATCTCATCATAAGCATTTTCCCATATCATTATTGGAGCTCCACAAATGTGATTATCAATGACTACATGATATTCTATTCTGAAGCTGTCCCATAATATACTTAGTTCCCAAATGTTAGATTATGTCTTATCATCAATAATGTTGCAGTGAGCATCTTTATGCTTAAATACATATTCATGTTTTGGATTACCATGAAAAAAATCATCAAATTTCCAGGTATGTCTTATCATCAATAATGTTGCAGTGAGCATCTTTCTGCATATTCATGTTTTGGATTACCATGAAAAAAATAATCAAATTTCCAGGAAAAAAAAATAGGAAAGTTAGCTTAAAGGTGTCAATATTCATCAATAGGATAAATCCTATCTCAAATTTTGTGTTGGTTCAAACACTCCTGTGAAAATATATGCCCATACCTTCTGTACTTAGGTCCTTCTCCCTGTGTCTTCTTTGTCCATGTGTGTCTCATTTCCTCAGAACTCATCCAGGAAATGTCTCTAGAGTATCGATCGTGTGCCAGCCTGGTGCCAGCGCAGGAGAATGGCAGTAAGCGAGAAGGTGCGGTCCCTGTCATCAAGGAGGGGTTACCCCCTTGATTGTTGTGGGTGTCACACATCAGAAACAGAAGTAATGGACACACTCCCTCCCCTAGAGTTGCTCCCTTTTTTGTTAGGGAGAATCAGCTAAAGAAGAATGTTAAGGGAGGTGATATAAAGAGCTCTGTGCTGTGGGAACACAGAAAGAGGAGCAACTAAGAGCTTCAAGGCAAAAGGATGCTCCGGGCAGGGGAAACAGCACAGGCAAAAGCACAGAGGTAGAGAAGAGCTTCCTTACATCTTGGCCCCAACATATCTTTCCAGACTCATCATTCTGTACTCGTTACTGACAACGATTCCCTCCTAATTCAGTGAACTCAACTCTATACTTTCATCTTTCTTTTCCTCAGCCTTAAGTTCCTTTTCCTTCCTCCTGGTGAATTCCTACCCATCCTTCAAAGCCCAGCTCACACATCACCCCATCTCTGATGTCCTTCTGACATCAACATTGTACCTTGGAAGGGGCTGTTTCTTCCTCCTCTGTCCTGCCACCTGCCTTGATCTTACCTCTGTCAACACACTTCTCCCTGTTGAATTCTAGAACTTTTAATTTAATTTTTGATGCTGTTTACCTTTTGTCTTTCTTTTTAAGCGAATTGACAGAAGTTCTTAAAGTGTATCAGGGCAGTGTATCAGTCAGGATTTTGTTGGCTGTGTGTGATAGAAAACTCAAACTAACCCAGAATTGAAGAGTCCTGGCTGGTAGGGCAGCCCCATTATTATCAGAGACCTCAACTTTTTCCAAATTACAAATTTACCTTTCTCACTTTGTGGCTCTTCCGCATGGTCCCAAGATGGCTGCTTAAGCTCTATTCATCCTGTCAACATTCCAATCAGCTAGAAGAAAGAAGGGCCAAAGAAAAGAACACATCCTCCCTTTAAGGTTACTTTCAGAAAGCTGCAAACTGCATTCTTAGTCATATAGTCATCCCCAGCTACTTGGAAATGTAGGCTCTTCTGTTAAAAGCAGAAGTCTATTCTCTAGTGTTGAAAAACTGATATTAGAAGACTTTTAGCATTTTCTACCATAATGAAAAACAGGGAAAGATCAAGGATGATTCTACTGAGCAGACTGGGCTCTCTGTGTCACTCACCAAGAAAAGGAAGAAGAAATAGAGCTACTATTAATTTAGCACTTCCTGCCTGTCAGGCCTTGTACTGAGTGCTTGCTTTATCCCCATCTTAAAGGTGAGGAAAACTGAGTCTTGGTGAAGTGAAATATCTTGACCTGCTAAATATCTTTCTGCCCCAATATCTGCTACTTGGAGCAGAAAGAGGATTAGAGCAGAGGTTCGCTGGTTTATAAAGCACCTGGTGCTTAACTGCTGCCCTGGTCTACCACCCAAATGAGTTCCACGCCACCTGTGGACCAGCATTGATGAAATGGGACCTGATTGGATTAGACCAGGGGTCCTCAAACTATGGCCAGCGGGCGACATGCAAATACAAATATTGTATTTGTTCCCGTTTTGTTTTTTTTACTTCAAAATAAGATATGTGCAGTGTGCATAGGAATTTGTTCATAGTTTTTTTTTTAAAACTATAGTCTGGCCCTCCAACGGTCTGAGGGACAGTGAACTGGCCCCCTGTTTAAAAAGTTTGAGGACCCCTGGATTAGACTGTTTGTTGTTGGTGATCACTCTAGTAAAAGTTCCACTGGAGCTAATGGTTTTGGAATGAACCAATTGCCTTGCTTGTACACAGAAGGATCCATTTCTGCTTGTCACCAAGTCAAAGTCACCTAGGGGTTAGCAGAGCTTTCCTACCCTCGTGTCTCCAGTGATCTTCAGCAGCCCAGGGAGGTCATCATACCTTTCCCTACAATACAGCAGAGGAATTGGAGGCCTGGCTGCTTACTCAGGCTCCACACAGCCCATCAAGATGCAGAGCCTGGGTGAGAGGCGGGGAGCGCTCTCCTTCCATCACCTGCTTCACTATGGACACACCGCTATAAAGAACCCTCTTACAGGCTCCCATCTTTCTTCTCAAAATGTCCTGTCCGAAGTGCCTCCTCTAGCTTCCATTTCTCTCCTCAGAGCACATCCTCTTGCCAACCAGCACCACCACTGAAGGTTTGGCCTTGAACCCAGAAGGGCACCTCAGAACCCAGTGGGGTCCAGACAGCCAGAGGGGAGTGTGGCCTCTTGGTGGCATGAGGTGAAATGAGGCTCAGTGTCCCCAAATACCTCCCACACCATGCCAGAATGCCATAACGTTAGTTACCTCACTGTGTAGGGTCTGTTCAGGGATTGGGTGAGAGGAAGAGAGACTTAAAAATGACTTGATCGGCCTGTGACCCGGGCAGGCCCTGAGTTCAGGATTCCTAATTTGGTTTAATGTTCTGCTGTCTCTGTCTTAAAATTCTTAATAGTATTTTAATTTTTAATTTGCACTGGGCCCTGCATATTACTCAGCTGGTCCTGATGTGGCCACTTCTACTGTCCTCTTGGCTGCCTGCCCTGTGGGGCCTGCTTTTTCAGGCTCTGTGCTGGGGTCACATGTTCCCTCAAGCTTCCTCCTCCTCCCCTGACACCCCCTCAGCATTCCTCAGGAGGGTTAGCCCCAAATGCCCTGTGATGCAGCGTGAGTACTGCAATTGCCTTTCCAGGAATCTTCCTTCAGAATCCTGTGGTTTAGGACAAAAGTGGATTTGCCTGGTCCTGAAACAGATCACTGAGCTAAAAGGAAACTTTCACTCGTAAATATCTGTTGGGTAAATAAATTCTGAACTGAGATATCTCAGATCATCCTGCTTCTCATTCACTATTTATTCAATTAACAGATATTTATTGATCTTTTACTTTTATGTTTATGCAAAATAACATGTCCAAGCTATAAAGGAGAAAACATGATAAAGATCAAGCTTATGCCCTGTCCAGTTTTGCTCAGTTGTTAGAGCATCAGCTCATGGACTGAAAGGTCATGGGTTCAATTCCCTGTCAAGGGCACATGCCTTGGTTGCAGGTTTGATCCCTGCCCTGGTCAGGGTGTATGCGGGAGGCAACTAATTAATGTGTCTCTCTCACATCAATGTCTCTCTCTTTCTCTCTCTCTTTTGCCTGCCCGCCCTTCCTCTCTCCCTCCCTCCTTTCCTCCCTCTCTCCCTCCCTCCTTTCCTCCCTCTCTCCTTCCCTCCTTTCCTCCCTCTCTCCCTAAAAAGTCAATGGAAGAAATATCTGCAGGTGAGGATTTAAAAAAAGAGTTGAGCTTATGTGATAGGTGAGGAAGATAAACTTATGCTGTATTAATTTTTTCCAACATTTTATTATGAAAATTATCAATGAAATAGAAAAGTTGGAAGCATTATACAGTGAACACCCATATACCCACTGCCAAGGTTATAAATTAACATTTTGCTCTTTTTGCTTGATATATCTGTTTGTTCATCCATCCAACTTATTCTTTGATTAATTTCAAAGTTGCAGACATTAGTAGATTTCACCCCAAACCAAACACTTAATATACAACATTAATTTTTAGTTCAGTGATCTCAATTCAATTATAACACTTTTTCTCTTTTAAGCAAAAAAGGAAAAAATATATATTTATATATAGAAACAAATCATTTTCTGTTAAATATAATTATGGAATGATAGTTTATGCACAATGCAAAAACAACAACAACAAAACAACAAACCAAAAACACACTGATTCCCCTCTGTGTGCAATGAGTCAAAGAGACAAATGAGAAAGAGAGAAATTTCCTCAAGGCAATAAGGAAAAGAGAGAAATGAGTAACTTCGGTAGGAGGAGATGCTGCCTTGGGAATGCAAAGTTATGGCAGTGTTTTAGGAAGCTTCCTGCTTCCTTCCAATCAAAACAATAAAACCCCTGAGATGACACTGCCTTAGCATTCTTTCCTCCTTCCTGCGGTGACTGTGGACAATTCCAAGGGGTTTTGACATGGTCAGAGCTGAAGTTGAAGCTCCAATATATTGAGTATTGTATGTAGGAGTGGAGAAAGATACAGGCTGAAGCTGGGATTTGGGAGTTGTCCACAAAGAGGTGATGGCGGGGGTGAACGGGGCTGGGTGGATAAGGCTTCTGAGGCTGACAGCATAGAGTCGCAGGAGCAGAGGGCAGGACTGAGTCACAGGAGGAGAAGGTGATGCTGTTGAAGAGGTCAGAGGAGGCACACTCAGGAAAGAGCATGGAAAAATACCTAAAGCGAGACTCTAAAAAGGAGACCTACCCCATCTTTCTACATTTGACCAATGAGAAAAAGTAGGCTGAGACATCACTCAGAAAATTAGCAGCAGAGCTGGGGCTAAATCAGTGCCGCCCAAGCGGTGCTTTTCCAACAAAGTAACTCAGTGGTTCCTTCCACCAGGACCAAATGCCTTGGGGTCATGATTTTAATCTTTAAAAAATATGAATTTGGCCTTATCCTCAGGGATTTATCTAGTTTTGCCTTAATGAAAAACTAGTGTTTTTTTTCTAAATTATTGAGAGATTTATGATCTCTGTTAGTGTTTCTCAGTTTTCTTTAAACTCATGTCACTTTTTAATGAATATAAAAATCTAGAAGTTTTAATACCTATTTCTACTTCCCACCCCAACTGAGGATCACCAATAACAACATACAACCTGTTCTCAGCATAAACTAGCAAAGCATGCATAGTTTTATGTGATAAAATATAAAAGTAAAATAGTAAGATATGTGCTTTCTCAAATATGTGCTTTCTCCCAATTTGAGAACCATTCATCCAAAGAGATGGGCTCAATTTATCCCATGCTGTGTGTACCCTTGCAACCTCCCCCATATCAGTTAGGGGTGCTTTTAGTTGCCAGTAAAAACTCCCATAATAGTTACTTAAGCAAAGAAGATATTTAATTATTTCCCATGATAACCAGTGTGGAGGAAGAAGATTCCAGGTTCTGTTCGACAACTCAGTGATAATAGGACTTTCTGGGTTGGCGTCTCAGTGGTTTTCTTAGCGTGTCCCTGGTGGACCCAAGATGATCTCCATAGCCCCAAGCATCACTTCCTGTTAGGAAGAAGGCAGCAAGTGGGAAACAATGATTTTCCTTATTTTGCTCATTTTCCAGAGAGGAAGCACTTTCCAGAACCCCACCTTTGTCAAGAAACTTTCCCATCTACTTCCTTGGTCACAGTTGTTTCTCATGCCAACCCCTGGACCACCCACTGGCAATGAGAACTTGAGCATGATATTCAGTTTGGACTAATCATAATGCAGCCCACCTTCCCAGAACACATGGAACATGGGACTCATACAAACTTCACCTTGTTTTTGCCCAACTCCCTCGCTAGAATGTAAGCACCTTGAGGGCAGAGATTTTTGTTTTGTTCACTGCTATATGCCAGGACCAATGCCAGGTATTCAATAAATAGTCATTAAAGGAAGGAAGGAAGGAAGGAAGGAAGGAAGGAAGGAAGGAAGGAAGGAACTAAGGAAGGACGGGGTATAGGCTGTAGGAAACCAGCAGTGTCTACTGCCCCTGACCACATACAACCCCAGTTTGATCAATGTGATGAATGGTACTAAGTGACTATCGATCATCAAGAATCTAACCTTAACCTTGTGTCTTTCCTCCCAGGGAGTGAGCCATAGCTGGAGGTTGCTCTTTTGCCAATGACTCTCCCATTTCCTCCAGCATCTTAGAAGATAAGATGTGTGAAGGGAACAAGACCACCATGGCCAACCACCAACTGATACCCCTGGTGGTAGTCCTGAGCACCATCTCCTTGGTCACAGTGGGGCTCAACCTGCTGGTCCTGTGTGCTGTGCGGAGCGAGCGGAAGCTACACACTGTGGGGAACCTGTACATCATTAGCCTCTCAGTGGCAGACCTGATTGTGGGAGCTGTTGTCATGCCAATGAACATCATCTACCTCTTCATGTCCAAGTGGTCTCTGGGCAGGCCTCTCTGCCTCTTTTGGCTTTCCATGGACTACGTGGCCAGCACAGCATCCATTTTCAGTGTCTTCATCTTGTGCATTGATCGCTACCGCTCTGTCCAGCAGCCCCTCAAATACCTGAAGTATCGCACCAAGACCCGAGCATCGGCCACCATCTTGGGAGCCTGGTTTCTCTCCTTCCTCTGGATTATTCCCATTCTGGGCTGGCATCACTTTAAGCCGCACAACCCAAAGTCCCGAGACGACAAATGTGAGACAGACTTCTACGATGTCACCTGGTTCAAGATCATGACTGCTATCATCAACTTCTACCTGCCTACCTTGCTCATGCTCTGGTTCTATGCCAAAATCTACAAGGCTGTACGGCGGCACTGTCAGCACCGGGAGCTCATGAATGGATCCCTCCCTTCCGTCTCTGAAATTAAGCTGAAGCCAGAGAACCCCAAGATAGGGGCCATGAAACCAGGGAAGAAGTCTCTCTGGGAGGTTCTGAAAAGGAAACAGAAAGTTGCTGGTGGTGAACCTGTCTCGAAGTCACCATCCCAAGATCCAAATGAGATGAAATCCTCAGGTGTCTACAGCCAAGAAGAGGATGAAGAAGTGGACAAACTTCACTGCTTCCCGCTTAATATTGTGCAAACACAGACTGAGGCAGAGGGGAGTGGCAAGGACTACATAGCCATCAACCAGAGCCAGAGCCAGCTTGAGATAGATGAGCAGAGCCTGACCATACATGGGGCCAGTGAGGTGTCAGAGGATCAGACCCTAGGTGATAGCCAGTCCTTCTCTCCAGCAGACTCAGACATCCCCACAGAGTCAGCATCAGGGAAAGGCAAACCGAGAAGTGAGTCTAGCACAGGCCTTGATTATATCAAGTTCACTTGGAAGAGGCTCCGCTCTCATTCAAGGCAGTATATGTCTGGGTTGCAACTGAACCGAGAACGGAAGGCTGCCAAACAATTGGGTTTTATCATGGCGGCCTTCATTCTTTGCTGGAGTCCTTACTTCATCTTCTTCATGGTCATTGCCTTCTGCAAGAGCTGTTGCAACGAACATGTGCACATGTTCACTATCTGGCTGGGCTACATCAACTCCACACTGAACCCCCTCATCTACCCTTTGTGCAATGAGAACTTCAAGAAGACATTCAAGAGAATTCTGCACATTCGCTCCTAAGAGAGGCTATAAGGGGATGCAACAAAGTGACACTTACGATGTCCCTGAAGAAAATGGATGGTGAAGGCCTGTGGGTTGCCAAGTACCTGGGCTTTCTGGAGTCAAAAGAATAGTATTAAGGGCTGGGTCATTTGGAAAGTTCTTAGGCACCATTGGAAGAACTGCAGATGGCAGTGGTCAGCAGAGAATGTACTTTGAGTACAAAGCAGAATATTTCCAAGATAATTCAATCTGGATGAGTACTCCTGCTCCTCAGGAAATGTGGGAGCCTCAGACTCTCATTGTAATTCAAACTTCCAGACTTGAGTTAATTGGCAGTTGAAAGGACTCGTGGGTAGAGTTCCACTGGAGATTTGAACTCTAGAGCCATCCTGGAATGGATCTATATTGACTGTGCACACATGCAGATAAATGCTGTCCCTTTCCAGGGGTCACCTTGAGAGGCATAACAGGTATTCCACTGTGACTGCCACTCCTCAGAATGCCTCTCTTCTGAGCCTCTTTTACAGCTTTTTCCAGAACTAATGTCTGAACTGCCCTAGAAATTCTGCCTTATTATTTCACATTCACACGTCTCAGAATTGATAGGAAATTATGCAGCTCGCACACCCATCGTTTTCAACCCCAAATTCCTTTTAGCTATTTTTTTTAAAGATGATGAAAGCTGCCCACAAAGAGAAAAATAAATTTTTAATGGTTTCACATTTAAAACTTTTTTTAATGGAATGAGAAAAGTAAGCCGTATTTCTTGGGTGTTATGCCAGGTTTATCTAATTAAATCCCCATCGCACCCCACAACAGGAGGGTGGTGTAATGAGCAAAGCAAACTGAGATGCAGCATGGTGAAATAAGCTGCCCAAGATCACATAACTAGTTATGTGAGACAGCTAGAATGAAACCCTGTGGGGTTTCAGCTCATCATAACACATTTTCTCCCCAAAGCAAAAATTTCTCTCTCTCTCTCTCTCTCTCTCTCTCTCTCTCTCACACACACACACACACACACACACACACACTTCCTGAGAGTGGTAGCAATTCTCAAAAGAATATGTTGTGAGCAGGAACAGCCAACATAGAATATGTCTGTGGCCATTGAAGGTGATACTTTGAAGGGACAGTGTGCTATTTATCTGTGAGTTCTGCTGTGTTTGTCCTAAAGTGGTCATATTCTTTTAGAATCACATCTCTCAAGTAAAAACTAGCAAAGGCATGGAAACATACAGTTTTACTTGATGTTTATGTTACAATCTGGTGGTGACTTATATTTTAAAACGATGCTAAACTGTAATATGCGTAGCAAATGGAGTGCCTGTACAAGGTGGCATTTTGTGTCTTGTGTTCCTGTTTGCATGATCTGTTAAAATGAGAGTTTGTGTTTTTTTTTACTTAAAATATGATATTTAAAACTATACTGTTACAAGTTTGACTTATTTAATTCTACTGTTCTGAGTCTCTTAAATGAAGAAGATGTATTGAAAGTACTGTCAAAGGTTACAAGAGCTCATATAGGGGTTCTCTTTGGTTTATGATCACATTTGTAAAAGTCTTTAGAAAAGGACCTGCTTTTCCAAACTAGCTTCACTCTCACTCTGCTTTGCATCCCCATAAGCTCTTCTTGCTCAAAACTGTGGGCGCTAAGGAGATTTTATCCTGGTGTTAGAACCTGCAGCTGGTCTGTTTCCAGGTTAGAAGCTGTTTCTCGGAAGACCTGTGAATGCATCCTTCACTGGGATCCCTCAGGACCAAGGACCACCCAAAGAGACCGCTCTATACAGACAAATGGCTAAATGCTCATTATTTATGTTGATGAACAGTTAAGGCAACTAGTGAAGAGAAATGGTTATGAGCTCTGACTTTGGGTCAAAAGAACCTGGATTTGAGTTGGACAAGAAGAAGAAATGATCCGTATAAATTGTCAGAGCATAAAGAACAAGGTCCATGCATTATTGTATACAGTTGTTGTTTTCTTATAATGCTTGCAGTGTGGCTGGTACACAGAGGGTACTCATATGTAGTTTTCAAATATACTGATAATATACTATGTGCTTTGTGCTTTACCACCATTATATAATTTAATGTTCATAGCAGTCTCATGAGGGAGATTTCCATGTTTTCACAAATAGGTAAACGGAAGCACAGAGAGGTTAAGGGACAGCTGTAAGATCTGATTCTGGAATGTGCTTCCTTTCCACAGTACCAACCTTCTATTCCTACTCCAATCTGAATGATTGGATTAATTTTTGAATTAATGAAAGGTCTACATTCATATGAGATAACTCCACCTCAGCACATTCAGCAAAGAATCAGTGCCCGATGGCTTGCACAAACTCCAGTTGAAACCAGGCTTTCTGCCACCCTAAATATTAAAATAAATACCTTCTAGGAGAAGGCTGTTATAGAGACTTTGATAAGAATTTTCTGATTAAGAAGCTCCTTTGGGTTTCTTTTTATGGGCTTAAAGCTGATGAGCTTTAAGCCAATACTTCATATGGCCAATTTGCCAAATTTACCAAACACTGGTTTCTTTTTAACTGTTTACAAGGTTTATAACAATGCAAATAGTATAGGGCTTTTAAGAACATTTTTCTACAATTGTTGTGAAGGTATACTAACTGATTGTCATTTTCCTTCATAGCCATATTGAGGAAGGTTCAGTATGCTTTGTCCCCAGTGCTTTGCTGCTACAGGGACAGACTGAGTTGCAGAGAGGGGAGAAATAGAGGTGAGGAGACTAAGGGTAAGAGAAGGGGAAAGTGGAGGGTAGAAATGAGAGGAAACTAGAGGAGGTGGGGGAGGCAGAGGGTCAGAGAGGACAGACCAAGAGGAAGGGATGAGGGATACCAAGGGACAGAAGAGGAAGAGAGGGGGAGATGGATGTGCAGAAGAACAGAGAAGGGGAGAGATTAAGGAGCAAATGGAGGAGATAAGGGGCAGACAGATGGAGACAGGGGAGACAAAGAGAGAAACTGAGGACTGGGAAGGGAGACATAAAAGAAAAAGTGGCGTGGGGTACAGAAGAGAAAAAAACAGGTAGCATGGTATTAATAAACTCAAGAGAAATCTACCTTCAAGAACATAGTCTTCATTAATGTAGTCATAAGTTAAATTTATTCAAAGGAAGAATAAACCATCCATAGCTTTTGATAAATAGAAAATGCCTTTAAATGCTTCTTTGAGGACACATACAAGTACTTCTTGGGCCAGGCTTTAGGATACAAAGGAGAACAAGGCAGACATGATTTCAACCATATGGAGTTACTATAGGGTTGCAAGTGACAGAAATCAGCTTTGTGAATGGCTACTGAGGTGTTTTGTGGAATCCAGGAATATTTTGGATGACCGTGCCTCAGAAAGGGTTTGAGCCAAGTCAGCCACAGGAACCTCAACAGCAGAAGAAGTTCCCTCTAGAATATTGCCATTGACCTATATGGTTTATTCTTATTCCTACTGTCTATGAGCATCAGTACAAAAGTCCAAAGCTCAGGGTAAAGAATTGTCCCATGTCCACCTCAGCTGCAATCAACTCTGAAGAGAGGTGGGTGGGGGTGGGGAGCAGGTGGCACAAACATGGCTGGAGGACCAGCACTTCCCAGAGGAGAAGGAAATATTATGAGTTGGGCAGAAACTCCAAAAGGTATTAATTACAAGGATCTCAAAGTCCAGCTGGGGAAACAAGCTTATAAAGAACTAACTTCAACCTACCCTCATATAAGCTTAATAGAGTGAAGCCTAGAGGTGATGGGAGTCAGGCACATAGGAGATGACATCCCTACTGTCTTTTTAAATTTATTACATTAAATATACACAGTAAAATGCACACATTTTAAATGTAGAATTTTGACAAACACATACACTCACATCATCCCCATCTCAATCAAGATAGAAAGAACATTTCTAGAAAATTCTCATGCCCCTTTGCAGACAATGCCTCCCCTTTATGCCCCAGGCAACTACTGATCTGACTTCTATCACTATAGATTAGTTTTGCTGATTCTATAACTTTACCTAAGTGGAATCATATAATATGTTCTCTTTTTCAGTCAACATTTTGTCTAAGATTCACCCACATTTCAACTGGATTTTGAAGTTGGAGAAAGGGTTAGACCATCAGAGGAAGTGTGAGGGTATTGCAGATGGAGAAATAAACTAGCAGAGTGTGCTTCAAACACCAGAATGAATTTAGTGTGACCCAAGCATGCTGTCTGAGGGGCAGTGGCAGGGGAGGAAGCTGGTTAGTGAAAACAGTTGACAATGTTGAATTTTACTTGCGTCCCGTGCTCTTAAAAAACAGCAATGGTTAAGAAATCCTCCCCAATCCAACACACACACACACTCACTCTTTTGTGCTTCTGAAATGATTTACTGCAAAGAAACATCAATTCTCATAACTTATGTAAGACTCATGGATATCTCCTTGTTTATCTGCGGCAAGGACAGACACAGTCTTGAATTTATATTCTTTGCCTTATAAATAATTAGCTGAACTACTTGTCTTCACAGATCAAACAAAAAAGTGCCTGTTAACCAACTTTAGCTAAGCTCCCAGACTCCTTAATGTTGACTCACTCACAGGCTGAAACTGCATATAACCCCTCCTGAGAACTGGCTGGCCTCAAGGTAAAACAGTCTGATTTACTACTATTAGATCAAACCACCCTTTCCTCCCACTTTTCCACACCCATTTTTTTCTAGTCTTGTTCACTCTTCCCCACTGAAGAAACTTTTTTGCCTAACTCTTGAGACATTTGCAGATCTTTTCGTCAGAGTGATTTCCTATTGCAATATTTCCCTCCCTTGTTGCAATAGTCTCTTCCCTCTCCTCCCTCATTCTGTATAAGATTCCTTTTGGATAAAGTATCTCTTTACTAAGTCAAACAGGCTTCGATTAGAATCCTGGGCCAAAAGTTCTTTAACTTCAGCAAGCCCCTTAACTTTTCCTACCCTCCATTCTTTCCTATGTAAAATGGGAACAATATAACACCTACTTTGTTGGACCTTTGTGGCAATTAGAGATGTGAAAACCTGTAAACATGGTAGATAATCAACAAACTGTGGTCATTACTCTTATTATTATGAGTGCAAAGAGCTACATCACAGTCACTTTGTGAATGGCTTGATATATCAGATTAGGTTTATACTCACTATTGTATTTTCAACATCTCTGCACCCCTTGGCACATAATATACACTCAATAAATAATTTAGATGAATAACTATCCAATTGAAAACGGAGAGCTATGAGAATAATGCCTGGTTTAGAAAGAGCAGGTGGGTCATTATCGAATATCATTGACCTATTAAAATTCCCATTGTCTGTCTCTCCACACCTATCTCCTAATGGTCCCTGGAATACATTTGATGCTGCCTCTACTAGAAAATAGAAATGATAATTCTTGTCATCCTCTGAAAACAACAGAGACAACAGTGGAACACTTTTTTAAAAGCCTGAGGGGCATATACACATTCCCACATCGGATAAGGTGGCGCCTCTCCAGGTCAGCTCCCACCAGGGGGCCTCGCCACCATCTGATGCTCCGCCTTCCCCAGGACTCAGGTTCCTCCCACTCAATCCGGTGCTAGGGGCTCCTTTTTCCAGACTGGTCCGCGGCTCCTTGTGCGCATGCGCACCTCGAACCTCCAGCAGGCGGGGAGGCGGGGTCACGTTGCGTCATCGGGGCGCGCTTTACGGACGACGCTGCGGGGTTGCCGGAAGTTGAGCGGCGGTAAGTGAGCCGTGCTGGTGAGGGAGTCGCGGGGTCCTTTGGCGTTGGTTTTGGAGGCCCGGCGGGAGGGGGCGAACTCAGCGGCGAAGGCCAAGGTCACGGAGGGTCTCAGGATCCTCCATTCCCCACCGCGTCACTGACTCTCGTTCTCGCCCTCCTTCTCCAGTTACTTCCCCTCCGACTCGGGCAGCCCGGGTCTTCCGACCAGGAAGGTCCTAATTTCCCACGTCAGCCCCCTGAGTCCCCGACAGGAGTGCTCCGAATCCGGGTGTGGGGACTCGGGAGCCGGGCTGCCGGGCTGCTGGTCCCGGCTTCGCCCGGAGGTGCGGTGGGACTGGCAGGCGCGTCCCTCCTCTGGCTGAACCTTCTGAGTGACGAGAACGTTACTTTGAAGCGAGGACGGCAAGTTGGGCTTTTCTGAGCTCAGGTTCTTGATTCCTCGGTTGGGTCCAAGGGTTGCGAACTTGAATGCGTAGTCAGGTAAGGTAAATGGAGGTGTAAGAAAGTGTCTATGTCATGAACAGAGGCAAACTTCTATTTTTGCTGAGTTTTGAGTTTTAGGAGCACAATACTAGCGTAGATGATGTTGGAGAAGCGAAACAAACTCCAGTGTGTGCACATGTGGTCAGTCTCGATTTTTTTAAACCCTGGCAGCTAATACAATTTTTAAAAATTGGCAACTCATTAAAACATTTTGTGCAACCGAAACCAGGCATATCTATAGCTGCCAGTTTGGGTCCCAGATTTCCATTCCCATTAAATACAGTGGGGCCTTGACTTATGAGTTTAATTCGTTCGGAGACCGAACTCCTTAAGGAGCTCGTTAACTCAAATTACTCTGTCAACTCAATGCAAAAAATCGGCCGAGAGACAGCTGGTATCTCAAAAAACTCGTTAGTCGGGACACTCGTAAGTCAAGGCCCCAGTGTATTTGGATATCTTCTGTGATACCTGCACTGGTTAAATTTCTTAAGTGACAGAAGCTTACTACTGGCTACTCCTATTTGGTCTCCCCTCCCCGCCCCCCAGCTCTGAAAGTTATAAGTTGAGCTGAAAGCGGTTACCCAGGAATTTCAGCTCCTTATCCCTCCTTCAGGCTCCTAAGGATTTCACTTCCAGTTTATTGCCCACACGACTTTGAAAGCTGCTAGTTTGTTTTCCTCTTCCCACCTTTTCCTCTCCAGGCTAGGCTCTTTAATTTTATTTGAGAGAAAGAGAGAGAGAAGTGTCGATTGGTTGTTCCACTTATTTATGCACTCATCGGTTGCTTCTTTGTATGTGCCCTGACCCAGGATTGAACCCAACAACCTTGGTGTGTTGGGATGATGCTCTAACCCAGCGGTTCTCAACCTGTGGGTCGCGACCCCTTTGGGGGTCGAAGGACCCTTTCACAGGGGTCACCTAAGACCATCGGAAAACACATATATAGTTACATATTGTTTTTGTGATTAATCACTATGCTTTAATTATGTTCAATTTGTAACAATGAAAATACATCCTGCATATCAGATATTTACATAACGATTCATAACAGTAGCAAAATTACAGTTATGAAGTAGCAATGAAAATAATTTTATGGTTGGGGGTCACCACAACATGAGGAACTGTATGAAAGGGTCGCGCATTAGGAAGGTTGAGAACCACTGCTCTAACCGACTGAGCTGTTTGGTTAGGGCTCATTTTTTTTTTTTTTTTTTACCCACAGACAACTCCACAACAGCTGAGAATTTTGTTATGCACCACTGACATTGAGGCATGGAGCCTTCTTTTTAATCGTGGGGGCAGCAGTGGTGGTGATAGTTAATAGTACAATACTTTTAATGGGTGGTAGGTGTTTCAGATCCTGATAGATGCTTTAAAAAAAGAAAGAAAGGAACATAGTAATGGGACGGAGAGTAACTGGGGGGAAGCAGAAGAAGCTTTTCTCTGAGGAGGTGACATAACTTCTCATGTCACATGAAGGCATCAGAGAAAGCTTCATGTGACATAATTTTGAAACCATTTAAGAAGTTAAGTATAGGGCTCATTCAACCACAGGTCCTTTTTCTGTTCCCAGCCAGCCTCTCATAATAAAGAATAAGCATAAGTATTTATTGAGCTTCTCCTGTGCTTGGCACTGCTCCGCAAGCTGGAAATAGTAAAATGAGTAAGATACACCTCCCTGTCCTCAAGGAATTTTTTCTTCTAATTCAAGGAGATAGACAACAGCACTGTTGTATGAAGCTATTGTAGATGTTTGCTAGAGGAGGATTTAGGGTGTCATAGGTCAGACTCAGGCATCAGGGAAGGCTTCTGTGAGGAGGTGTCGCTTTGCCCAAGTCCTGAAGGTGAGAGATGGGAAGATAGTGCAGACTCTGGGGGTGGTGTGAGCAAAGGGCTGTGGGTGACAATGCATGACCTGCTGGTAGTTCACCCAAGCTGGAGGGTGGAGTTGTAGGATAAGAGGTGACTGAAAAGGCAAGCAGGAGACAGATCATGAAGGGCCTTCTGGGCAATAGCATGTTATGAACACAGACTTTGGAATCTCAAATACTTGTGTACCAATACGAGCGTTGCTGCTGAACTAGTTTTGTGACCTAGGGCAAGTCACCTTCTAAGCTTTAGTTTTCTCATCCATAAAAAGAGGAAATATAAGCCCTCCCAAGGTTGATGTGAGAATTATATAAGATAAGTGTTATCCAGTTGGCTCTGGTAGATGACAGACAATAAACTGCAGCAGTTAATATTGCCATGCGGAGAAGTTTGGACTTTACTTTGAAAGGGTGGTGCTGGAGAATGGGGCACTGAGGGATTTTAAATAAGGTGTGACAGGCTCTCATCCGTTCTAAATTACCCAGGCAGCATTGCGGTGATTACATTGAACAGGATGGGACCAGCAGGGAGACCAGTCAGGGCACTGTTGCTGTGGTCTAGGTGACAGAAGGAGGCCTGAATCAAGGCAGTGATTGTGGAGAGGGAGAAGGGTGGGTGGATTCGAAAGGTAAAGGAAGTAGGATTTGCTGGACTGGTGTGACCCCATACAGGGAAGAGGAGGGAGAAAGGAATCAAGATATTGGGGTAGGGGAGAATGAATCCTCTGCGTGGTAATAAGTAGTAACAGAGTTCTTTGATTAGAGTTCCCTGATTATTCCTGACCTTCTCTCAAATTGCCTCAGTCCTCCAATTTTACCCATGGAATAGCGAAGTTCACAAATGCTTTCCTTTTCTTCTCTATCCCCCAATCCTTACTTAAATTTTTCTCTGTGTAAGTAAGACCCAATTGTGATTCAAGGGAGAAAAAATAGGTGGTGCCTTGCTACTAAGTAGACAATATGCACCTCCATGGTTTTGGCAGACTGGGTCACAGCTATTCATTTGGTATCAGTCCAGCCCCAGAATGATTACCGTTGACATTACCTCATACTTTCTTCATTCTGATTACCCTCCTTTGAACTTGTTCTTGTTTGACAGTCTCTCTTTGTGTGGTGTAGAAAGGAAGTCCTCTTTCCTCAAGGAGTCTGGTCATGAAAAGCAGGGCTTTTTCTTGAGATAACCCAAGGCCCCATCTGGCTTTGTTGTAAACACACACATCACATCGTGCTCTTAACACTGTCACGCTGTCAGCTCTTAGCATTGCTCAGTGCTTTTCATTTGTACGTGAGCAGCTCTCTTACCTGTCTCCTTGTCTTTCACATTTTCATTCCCCTCCCAGCCTCTTAACCGTGCCTTTGAGTCTCCCAAGTCATCAGACCTCGATGTTGCCAGAACTCCTAAACGCTTTTCCTTCCTAATCTTTTGAATTCTCCGCACATCTGATATTGCCTGATATTCTTTCACATATGAAAAACTACTCCTGCTTTGTAGTATTTCTCTGGCCATTTCCCCCTGAGATTCCATTGTGGGCTCTTTTCCTCCTTTTGTCACTTAAATGCTGGTTTTCTCCAAGGCTCTGCCTTCTCTACTTTTCCCAGCTTCAACTCCCATTTATGTGCCAGTGACCCCTGCTCTACTTGAGCCTGGCTCTCTCCTGAGTGCCAGCCCTCAAATTCACCAAGTTCAAAGTGAAGCTCAGCATCTCCACCAAACCTGTGATTCACCATTCTGTAGTCTCACCCATCCTCCTCCTTCCATTTAGTCATTAAGAACAGAACCCTGGGAGTCATTGTGGACTTTTTCCCTCTCATACCATCCCTCTGAGCCCAGGTAGTCATCAGAATCCTTGATATCGATTGACACGTCTTCGTCTTCTCTATTTTCTCTCCTACTGCCTTAAATCAGGTTCTTCTTACTTCCTGCCTATATTCCTGCATGGCCTCCTAGCTGGTTCCCTGCCTTAGCAGTCTGGCCCTCACTGGTGTTTGTGCCCTTTCTGAAATACAGATCTTTGCTAAAATACAAATCCCTGTTTCTTCAGTCTAAGTTAGATACCCCTCCTTCCTCCTCCCAAACACCCTATACAACATCACATTGTACTGTCCTAATTTTACCCACAAACTGCCATACTGTCTCTCCTGGTCTGTCTAACCCTTAAAACTATTAGATCCTTAAAAGCAGGAACCATAGCTTTCTTTGCCATTGAATCCTGAAATATAGCACAGGGACTAGTACATAATATGATTGTTTATTGGAGGAATAACTAAATGGAAACTCCAGTGACTTTGGCACATGTTTTGTTGATAATATTAGTTCTACTTTTGAGTACCGTGTGTCAGATACATTATTTTCTAATTGAATCCTCACAGTAATTCTGTATCATATGTGGTGTCCCATCTTATACATGGGGAAATAGGCTCAGAGAAGTTAAATCACTTGCACGAGGTTGTGTGGCCAGAAGCAGAAGTGGGATTTGAACTTGGGTCTCTTTGGCTTATGAAGAAGTCATGCCCTTCTGTCCTTGTACTGCCTCCAGTGTATCAGACTGCATTGTTGTCCAACTGTGGAGTTTTTTTGGACTGAGATTTATGACCCTATATTTACCTCTGAAATTTTTAATCTTGTTAAAATAGGCCTGTGATTGCAGGCGGTAAGAATTTTTTTTATTCTAAATTTTTGTTATCCGTTGTATTGCCTATTCCTTCCTGCTTCGTGTCATGTGTAGAGATGATAAGCAAACATTGTTATCCATGACACTGATAAAATGTAATAACAATACCTTATTGAATTGATTGGTTTGTCAGTTTTACTGCTTAAGCCCTTAACACAAGGTTAAGCATACATGAAATACTTAGTAAATACTGATGGATATTCATTAATATAGCTAAATAAAATACAGTAGTCCCACCTTATCCATGAGGGATACGTTTCTAGACCCACAGTGGATGCCTGAAACCATGGATAATTCTGAACCCTGTATGTATTGTTTTTTCCTATGCATACATACCTGTGATAAAGTTTAATTTATAAATGAGGCACAGTAAGAGATTAACAACAATAACTCATAATAAAATAGAATATTTACAATAATATACTGTAAATTATGTGAATGTGGTCTCTGTCAAAATATTGTTCTATACTCACCCTTCTTGTGATAAAGTGAGATGATAAAATGCCTATGTGGTGAAGTGAATGATGCAGGCATTGGGGTGTAGGCTACTTTTGACCTATCTATACATCAGGAGGATCAGCTGCTTTGGGTAATCCTGGATCATTGAGCCATGATGATATCTGGTCAGATGTCCAGAGTAGGTGATGTCAATAGTTGAGAATCCTTGAAAATTGAAGGGTTTGTTTTTGTTTCTGTTTTTGTTTACTAAAAGGGGGGTAGCATATACAGTGTGGATACGCTGGACAAAGGGATGATTAACAACCATGGCAGGATGGAGCTGGCCAGTGTAAGATTTCATCACACTACTTAGAACAGTGTGCAATTTAAAACTTAGTAATTGTCCTGAAGTTTTTTAATTAATATTTTTGGACTATGATTGACCTTGGTTAATTGAAACTGTGAAACAGAGGGAACTACTGTAAAAATAAATTGGACAGGACCAAAGACTGAGCCAAAGACTTACCACTATTAGTTCCTTTCTTATTACATCAGTTAATTCCTTAATCAGCATTCTTTGAATAATATTATCTTACCAGTTCTTAATTCTTCTATGTTAGTATTTAATTCCTATATCTTCATCTTATCTACTAGGATATCTGGAGCAGTCTTGTCAGAGACCTTGCTGAGTTCCAGATATATCCTGTTTATGGCTCTTCTGTGGTCAAGGCAGAAATAAGTTATTTTGTAGTGCCGCCTTCTTAAATAAACCATAGTGGCCTCTTGTGATTACTCAGTACTGCTGCATACAGTTGTGCAGGTTGTGTACTGTGCAAGAGGTCACATCTAGGGGGTTCTGTTTAGATCATAGGTATTATGGATGTATTTTTATAATGACAGTTGTTTTATTTTGGCAGACAAGAGTAAAAAGCCTTGAGCTTTCTGAGAAATGGAAGTAAAATGTCTTAAAGGGTACAATTTTCTAATTGTACATGTGGACTAGAATGGCTCATATGGCATTTTTCCTTGGAGCAAAGTATCTGTTCAGTGGGATATAGAATCCATCCTTATTCTCATCTTTGGAAATCAAATATCTTGAAAATCTGAAATCAAGTACTGGCTTGCCCCAATTTTTTAGCACTTCTCTCATTTTCCAGAACTCCTTAATAGTCCCAAAAGTGGAAACCACAGAAACTGTTATTCATAAGCAAGCCTTCATTTTTTTCAGCCAGGTTTTAGGAAACAATCACAGATTTTAGTTATTGGTTGACATTAAGGACTCCCCAGCAATTCAGGTAAATCCAGGTGGCTGTACCTCATGTATAGAATAGAGCAATGTGACACTGTTGATTGGTGAATGTAACAAAAACCACTCAAAAGTAGACATGCTGTTTGTTTTCCATCACCCTTGTGTTGTCTCTTTCTCCACTTCCCAGATTTCCTCAGCTGTTACTCTCACTCCTTCATAGGCATGCCACACCCCCACAATACTGGTATCTAGTGGGTCTGTTCTCAAAAAACTGAGGCTGGATGAGAGCAGATTATAGGTGAAGGTTCGGGTTATTACAATAGAAAAATAAATAAAAGAAAAACAATTCCCAGAAGTAACCAGTGAGAATGCAGGTTACAGTTTGAAGACTATGGAAGTGACTGATTGACCTTCTAAAGGAACAAATGTTGATTCTGTAGGGTAGGTGGCTCACATGGAGGTGAGGGGACAACTCGTCCGTAATAGCAATTTTCCTGCCTGCTTATGTAATCAGCTATTGCCACCTAACAGAACAGTCACAAAAAGCCATTTTGTCTTGTGGAGACATCAGTTTGGCTTAGGGGCATCTTGACTCAAATGCAATTTTTAAAAGAAATTGAGGCATCTGTACCCAGCTGGTTCCCCTATGGGAGTCCTGAGTTTTCATCTCCCTGTAAAGCCTAATCTTTCTTCTAAGTTTGGAACTTCTCCCCCTTGTTTTGGAAATGAAGGTTTTTTAAACCTCCCTCTTTAGCAGTCTTGCAAATTATTTCCAAAACTCACGAAGTTGCAGAAGCATCATTAGCCTACAGAACGTGCATTAGCCCCATATGCCAGAGGGGCCCTCTCCCCACTTCTGGCCATCTCCACCTCCTTTTTACCCATCAGCAGCTAAGAACATATTCTATTTGTCAGTGGGACTTGGTCATGTGGTTTGGTGCTTATTTTAATGACTGTCAGAGCTCAAAGCCCCACAGCTGGGAAAATGAGAACAGAAGCTTGATCTATGTGCGACATTTGGCCCAGAGGAGCTACTTTAGGACCAAATTGTGGTTATTCTGGCACTTCTGCTAAGTGAACGGCCCCACGTGGCCTCAGAGAAATTGAACAGAGTGCTCCTCACCCCTTAGAACTTGTCCCCTGGACTTCCCCTGGATGATCTATAGCAGGAGACCATCTGTTTCATTTTAATTAAACTGCCTCTGTGACTACCATGAAGAGTGCTGAGATTTCAGTGAGATGTGTTTTGAGGCAGGTAAAGTTTTCATAGTGAGCATGGGGAAAAGCAACCACATTAGTCAGGCACTGTTGTGTTTGGGGGTGGGATTGGGGGGGGGTGACAAGAAAAACTGATAGCAGCTACCATTATTGACTGCTGGCTGTATTCCAGGCACTGTAACAGCCGCATCACATACATTCTCATTTAGCCTTCCCAACAACCTCCTAGGTTGGGTGTAATTATCCTTATTTTACAGATGAGGACATCAAGGCACAGGGGATGAAGTTACCTGTCCATGTCTATTCAGCCAGTGAGAGGTGGAGCCAGAACTCAAAATTGAGTTTGTCTGACTGAAGACCAAGCTCCCAACTACCTTAACTTTTAGCATTTTCTCTGAACCATTCAAAACTCCTGTGCCCTTCCCAAGCAAACAAACAAAAGCCCAACAATACACATGGAAAAATTATAGTTAGAGATTTTTTAGTATAGTCAGGCTGGTCTGTTTTTCTGCCCTCCTTCCAAGGGTCTAGTTTCCCTAAAGACAGGTTTGTTTGTTTTTCTATCTCTCTGATTGCTGTTTCCTTTCTACCAGTTGTACCTCTTCATTTCAAAAATCCTGTACTGGTGTAATATTTGCTGTGTCCAATCCTGTTGGTCTCCCCCAGAGGGAGAATGATTGGGCAGACTCAATCCAGGAAGCACTTTTGCTCCAATCCTATCTAATAATAAACAAACATGGTAATTAACTGTACCTTCGCTATTATCGCCATTGGCTGATCAGCTCGATATGCAAATTAACCGCCAACAAAGATGGCGGCTAATTTGCATACTGCAGGCAGGGCGGGACCCCGGGAGCCGCCATCCAGGCCCCCGTGTGAGACCCCAGGAGCCACGGGAAAGCCAGGCCGCAGGCAAGGCGGCCACCTGGGACCCAGGAGCCCATAGGCGAGGTCTGCAGGCAAAGCAGCGATCAAGCTATGTCGGGGAGGGTCGGGAGCAGAAGGAGCTACAGGAGCAGCTCTGGCCGGAGAGTGAAGACTCCCGCCGGAGTGAGGAGCAAAGACTGAAGGCTCCAGCCGCAGCGAAGACTGTGTCCAGAGTGAAGATGGAAGGCGGTGGCCAGAGTGAAGGTCTGGGTCCTGGGTGCCAGAGGAAAACTGGTGCTGGCAGCCAGGGGAAAGAAGGCCTATTGTATGAATGTTCATGCAACGGGCCTCTAGTTAATTTTATAAGATGCAAAACCAAAATACTTGCATCTTCTTGGCTTAATGATGCTGACATATGTGTGAGAGTGTTCTTTGTAGACTGCATTTACCATTTCATAAAGATGTGTTTGCATCATTACAAGGTACATATTGTAGACCAGCAAATGTGGCCTTGGAATCTGGTCTTACAATCTGTTTTCCCCTCAGCATCCTTGCAGATCTCTGCTACTCTCAAAAAGATTTTTCCCAAAATGTCAGTCTCCCTAAAAACAAAATACATTATTGTCACCTTCAAAGGATCAAAGATAACAGGTTTGGAAAATCATTTAGTCCAGGGGTCAGCACACTACAGCTTGCAGGTCAGATCCTGCTCAGGGCCTTTGTGTGTGTGTGTGTAGCTATGAGCTAAGAATGTTTTTTACATTCTTCAAGAGTTGTAAAAAAAAAAAAGAAAATATGACAGGAACTGTTTTGGCCTGCAATGCCTAAAATATTTACTATCTGGCCCTTTTCAGAAAAAGCCTGCCAACCCCTGGCCTCTTGCCTGACTGCCTGATACAGTAATCCTTTGTGCACTGTTACTTGGCAAATAATCATCTAATATATGCTTGAACACTTTCACTAATGGAAAATTCATTTTCTTTCCAGTCACTTTATTTCCTATTTGGATAATTCAGGCTATTAGTAATTTTTAAAATCTACTGAAATTTGTCTCACTATAGCATCCATCCTTTGGCCCTTTTGTGGGGAAAAGAGCTATTATTTCATGTCAACATTTACTGAGCTAATATACTCTAGGCACTGTGCTAAGTGCTGAAAAAAGATGAATAAGACATGTTTTTTTCATCAAGGATATCCCAGGTGTTATTTCTTGGCACTAAAGCAGTTGAGCTGGCAGTGTTACCTCTCTCATTCCCTGTCTTTGAGCCATTGGGTTAGGACTTTTGTCTTTAATGATTTTACTTATTTTTGAATTGTTATCCCACACACACAAAATTCAGAAGGGCAAAGGGTCATACAGTGAAAATAAGGTTCTCCTGACTCTGGTCTCCTGACCCCATAGCTTCTTTCTTAGGAAGTCACTACTAATAGACATTTCCTGTAGGGATTTGATGTTAAAGAACAGCACAAACACAAGGTTTAGGTTCATTTGGACAGAAACTTTTAATTAAGTCTCCAAAGGTACTGTTTTTAATCTATTTGTAAGTTTCTGAGAATGACTTAGTTTTATTTTCATAAAAGCCTGAAATTTGCACCAAGTTTGGGTGTTAGACACAGCCCCAGAGGGTCCCTATTGCTTAACCACTCACCTACTTTTTCAGTTTAATCTTAACTAGATGTTTTGGTTACTGCTGGGATTCTTGTTCATTACAGTATTGAATTCTCATGAAAGCCCTTCCTCTTTCATTGGAAGTAACACAATCCCTTCTTGTGTAACTCCTGAGTTTCATATCCTGAATATGATAGAAATAGTTTGAAATAAAATTGAGCCATACTTATAATGATGCCTCTGTCCGTTTCTTTTCTTGACTATGTCAGTATGTAATGTTGAAGGCCAGAAATCTCACTGTCTAGGGTTGTATAGGCAAGTCTTAATTTTTAGGAAGCAGGTAATGTTTGGACCTAGGTTAGTTACACATAAATGACTTTGTATCAATGACTCACTTCCCACTCCCTCCAGAATTCCCTCTCATGGTTACTTCTTTAACCTTCCCTTCCAGTTTAGGGAAGATGGCAATGTGACATAGATGTATAGGTTCCTAATGATACATTTATATTTGAGTATCCTATTTAGATGTTTCCAGCAGACACCTAATCACATGTTGCTGCTGTTGCTTAAGACCTTCCCATTTTCTTAGCCTGTCAAACAACCGTTCAGCAGCTGAACACCAGCCATATTCTTTTGTGAAATAGGCTCTTGGATTCTGTTTGGAATTTCTCGACGATCAAATAAGTCAGAAATGTTTGAAGGATATATCTGTTATGCAGATTACTTTCTTAGTATGCCTGTCCTTTATCTTCTAAGTGGTCGTCCTGAGTAACTTCACCAGCCGCTGCAGTGCTGTGTGGAAGAGGGTTTTCTCCTTTGTCCCTGGCACTGGTAAATTCCATCTTGCACTCAGCAGGTCATCAAAGTGATGATGTGAACAGGTTTCTGTTGACCTTTAAGAGTGTGTAGGGACCAGATGACCCATCACACAGAGGAAACCCATTTGTACCACTCTCTGCTACTGTGTTGAGTTCCTTCCATATTCAGTGATTGCTCTGGCTTTTTCTTCTTGGTTGTCGAGTCAAGAGAAAATGTGTTGTGTTGTGTGTGTGTGTGTGTGTGTTTTCAAAATAATTGGTTATTTTTTAGCATATGTGGGGCTGATGGGCAATATAAAGGTTCTGAAAGGGGGGAGTAGGGTACGCCTTCCTTCAAGGAAGTATAGTATAGTATGAAAGTCGGGGCTTTGAAGCCACCAGACCTGGGTCATAAACTCAGCTGTTCCACTTTCTGTGTGACTGGGCAAGTTACTTAACCTCTTCCTTCTTCCCGTTTTCTTTTCTGTACAGCCGCTATTACAGTGGTCCTCCCTTATCCATAGTTTCACAGTATTTGTTACCTATAGTCAACCGTGGTTTAAAAATATTAAATGGAAAATTCCAGATATAAACAAGTCATAGGTTTTACGTTGCACACCATTTTGAGTAGCACGATGAAATCTCATGCCATCCCACCTGGGACGTGAATCATCCTTCTGTCCAGTGTATCTACACTGTATATGCTACCTGCTCATTAGTCACTTAGTAGCCATCTCTGTTATCAGATAAACTGTCTCATTATCACAGGGCTTGTGTTTAAGTGACTCTTATTCATACTTACAGTGGCCCCAAATCACAAGAGTAGTGATACTGGCAATTGAGATATGCCAAAGAGAAGCCATAAAGTGCTTCTATAAGTGAAAAGGTATGAATGTATAGGAAAAAAACATAGTATATAGGTTCGATACAATCTGCAATATCAGGCATCCACTGGGCATCTTGGAACATATTCCCCACAGATAAGAGGGAACAATATTCAATGATTTTTAAAAGGGTATGATCAAAAAAGCAAGGACGGTTTGGCCAACGTGGCTCAGTAGTAGAGCATAGACCTATGAACCAGAAGGTCACAACTTGATTCCCGGTCAGGACACATGCCCTGGTTGTGAGCTTGGTCCCCATTGTGGGGCATGCAGGAGGCAGTCCATCAATTATTCTCTCTCATTGTTAATGTTTCTCTCTCTCCCTCACCCTTCCTCTCTGAAATAAATAAATAAAATATATATTTTTAAAAGCAAGTATGGTTCGTGGGGATAAATGCTCTAATGGAAGTTTTCCTTTGGAGAAGGGAACTACTGATATCTGCTACTATGGGTTTTAATGAAAGTTTCATAAAGGATCTTATGAGATGAGACATTTTCCTGGTAGATGGGGAGAGGTTTCCAAGGGGCATCAGCAAAGGCATGAGGCCGAGAAACTGGGGGGCTAAGGCAGGGATGACACCTGACTCTCTGTGTCTTAAGTCTAGTAAGGGTTTGGTTGGTTGGTTGGTTAACAATGGAGCCACCAATACAGATCAGTTCTGTGGCACCTTATTGTTTAGAGAAGATCGGGACTGAAGTCAGTGACCCATGAACACATTTCTGCGGGGAGTGGAGGTGTGAGATGGCATTGTTTGGTGCATGACGCTGCAGGTCCATACTAAGGCAGCAGAGAGTTTTAAAGACAGTGATGCATTGTCCTTTGTGATCGACTAAGCTTATTGATTATGTAGAAAAATATTTAATTATTATAGTTCCCACTTCTTGTTTTCTGTTTGTTTTTCTGCGTTTGTTAAGTCCCCATTGTGAAAGTTTTATTAATTCCTAATTGGATTTCTGTTGGCAAAGAATATTTTTAAATATGACAAACACATTAAGCCTGTTGAAAAACAACCACCTATGAAGAATCCAGTAGCAAACTTAACTGGCCTCTGGAACATGCCGGGACACACACAGTTGGTTACTTTCCCATGCTGATTCTACCCTTACAGCATGTTCTGTTTTTAATAATCTACCCTCAAATTCCACTTTAGAAAGCTACCACTGAGCTCCTTTTAAAAATTAAAATCCAATGGCATTGACCAGGCCTCGTTTTCTCCTCCTTCTCCTTCTCCTCCTCCTCCTCCTTTTTTTTACTTTTAGTGTTCTTTGCCACCATTTGTCATTACTCTCTTTAAACTTTTTCTTTTCTTTTTTCTTTAATGCAGTGTGCAGATATGGTTTAATCTTTTCTTGATAATGTTTGATTTTTAAATTTATTTTTTATCATTTACAGTATTATAAATGTTCCCATTTCCCCCCCTTTCCCTCCTCCTCCACTCAACCCCTGTCCCATCCCAGGCCTTCATTACACTACTGTCTGAGTCCATCGGCTATGCATATATGCATAGAAATTCTCTGGTTCACCTCCTTCCCTCACCCTAACCCCCCTCCTCTGAGATCTGTCAGTCTGTTCCATGCATTCATGTCTCTGGACCGATTTTGTTTGTCAGTTTATTTTGTTCATTAGATTCCACATATATGTGAGATCATGTGGTATTTGTCTTTTACTGGCTGGCTTATTTAGCTTAGCATAATAATCTTCAGAACCATCCATGCTGTCACAAAGGGTAAGAGATCCTTCTTTTTTAAAACCTGTAATACCTGACTATTTAGTCAGGAAAACTGACCTCTTTTCCCTTAGATTGTAAAATTTAAAAAATGACAACAGTAGCTGTCTGGTGTGAATTATTCAAAATTATACCTTTTTTTTTTCAGATCGGTAAAAAATAAATACCGGTGCTCTGACCGGTATTTTGAACCTACAACCTTTTGGTGTAGATTCAAAATACCGGCCAGAGCTACCTAGCCAGAGCTAGCCTCACTTTTGAAGCCTTCCCCATCCATGTCCTGTGTAACCCACTTAGCTTTGTGTGTGCATTGCTGTTGAATGGTACCAGCCCTCCTACTAAAAACAGCTAGGCTCATGCATCCTGGTTTCTACCACAGCAGTTCCCTGTCTTTTTCCTTCAGCCTTCTGCCCATCTTCAACACTCTACTCCTTCACAGAAGCTTTCTCCCTGCTCTGCTCCACACTCCATGTTGATTTTTAGCACCTTTATGTAATACTAACTTTGCATTTTTCATATAGATACTATCAGTCCAAAGCTCCTTATCTCTAATTCTAAAATCCAACAAGTTTGGAAGACTGAAAGCTATTTAATAACCTTGGCACAAAACTCAGGCAAAATCTCTTTGAGTTAATGTAAACTGTCTTTTTAATTTATTTATTCCATCTAGTGTGCCTATTTATACATTCTGCTGCAGAAATATGAATTTGGTGATGGGGTAGTTGGACAGGATGGAAAGTGAAGGGAACGTATCAACCCACACTTTTTGGAACTGCCAAGTTTCTCTAGTATTGTGCTTCTTAGACTGGGGTACCTGTACTTATGAGAGTGTGCAGGGAATATAGGGAGTTACCATGTATACCAGCTCGATTGCCAGGGGGGTCAACTTTATTTGATGATTTGAGGGAAAATATGAAATATTAAAAGTAAATGTAGTAAGGCACAAAATTTTCATGCATTTAAAGGATAAAAGGTGAGATTTCAGAGAAATGCAGGCACTGTGGTTAGCTGGGAAGAAACGTCTTCATTCTCCTTGGCTGGAGTGCTCAAGCACTGTTCCATTGGTCTATTTGTCTGTTTTTATGCCATCGTGGTACCTTTTGCTTTTTCTTAGGATTTTTTTTTTTCTATTTGGGGTCTTCTGTGGTTCTATCTAAATGTTAGGAGAGTTTTTTTTATCTCTGTAAGACATGCCATTGGAATCTTGATAGGGATTGCATTAAATCTATAGATGTCTTTTGGTAGTATTGATATTTTAACAATATTAATTCTTCCAATCCATGAACACTGGATACCTTTCCATTTCTGTCTTCTTTGACTTCTTTCATTAACGTCTTATAGTTTTCAGTAGAGATCTTTCACCTCCTCAGTTAAATTCATCCTAAGTATTTTATTGTTTTGATACTAATATAAATGGGGGTAGATTTCTTTGTTTCTTTTTCAGGAAGTTCATTTTTAGTGCTTAGAAACACTACTAATTCTTGCATGTCAGTTTTATATTATGCAACTTTACTGAATTCATTGATTAGATCTAGCCATTTTTTGGTTAAGTCTTAAGGATTTTCTCTATATAAAATTGTGTTATCTGGGAATAGAAACAGTTTTACTTCCTTTCTTTAAGCATTATTACAAATGTTTATTTTTACCATGTTTTGTGCTATTTAGTTGTGTTCTATTTTGTTTTTCAGTAGGCACCAAATAATGGCAGCAGCTACGGGGGATCCTGGACTCTTTAAATTGCAGTTTGCCCCCTTTAGCAGTGCCTTGGATGTTGGATTTTGGCATGAGTTGACCCAGAAGAAGCTGAATGAGTATCGGCTGGATGAAGCTCCCAAGGACATTAAGGGTTATTACTACAATGGTAGGCAATATTAAACTCCATTTCCATCATCTTCTGTTACCTTCTCTGCCCTCCAGTATAGGGTCAGCTTTCTTTTAGCAAGGACACCTTTGTCTTTTACAACTAATGGTCTTCCCCAGTTTCTATTTTACTTCCTGACTTTTGACCCAAGTTTATTTTTACCTCTTTTTTCCCTATTGTGGGAAAAGGAAAGGGAGCTGTAAAACCCCAGTTATTAATCCAAAGAACTAATACTGATTACTTAGTATTGCTGGGGGAGAGGATTGGAAATATTTTTTCCCAATGAAATTTTTTTCTATATTCTTGGCAAATTTCTCAAATTCACAAAAGCTCTGTCATTTTATGCTAAGCCTCTGTTATAACCACGAATTGGATGGGGCACTTTGGGCTCAACAAAGAGAACAAAATTACTCCCAAATATTTTTGTTTTGAATGCTGCTTTTAATGACTTACGATTGAAATGTGATAATGCTTCTGTGCAGGTGATTCTGCCGGGCTTCCAGCTCGCTTAACATTGGAGTTCAGTGCTTTTGACATGTGAGTATTTTTTGCTCCAAATCTATAGTGAAGAACACTGTTTGCTGTTTTCAAGAAATGAGTACTCTTAGCCTCTCTCGTAGGTGGACCACAGAGAAACTAAGGTCGCTCCTGGTGAATAGAGCCAGTTCCTCATGATTCTCTTTACCTCCTATAACACAGAGACAAATGCTAGATGCTTAAGACTGTCTCATTTATTTTTTCAGCAGGTGTTTATCAGAGCCTGTTTGGTACCAAGTACCATGTAGATTGATTGATACTTAGATAACATTCCTCCTGAGTTTGATTGTAGTTAATATTTTGTGATTCTTTATTGGTATTTCTTGATTTATTCCTTTAGTTGGTTATCTATGAGCATCACTGAATGTGTATTAGGCTACTTCTATATAGAAGCTACCGTGCAAGGTATTCTAGGGATATACATAGAAATATGACATATACCCTCAAAGAGTTTTTTGTCTGGTTGGAGGCCATGGGGAGTTGATGCAGAGAAAAGAGGCATTTATTGATTTAAATAACTAAGCATTTTCACATACATAAATAATCTTTTCAGACCTGCCAGGTGTAATTTCTCTCTTTCTTCCAGATGAGGGAACTATGGGTCAAAAGGTAAAATGGCTTGCCAAAGGTCACATGTGGCCTAATTTAGGAAGCTCTAATGAGAGAAAGGTAAAGTGTATTTCTGAGGTTGCATTGAGTAGCCAGGGGCATTTTGTTATCATCTACAGAAATAGAGAAACCGGAAGGGAGCTAAAATTTTAGGAGGAGGTAAGTTTGTTTTAGAACATGTTGAGATGACAGCATCTAGTAGAAATGTCCAGAGGCACTGGAGTCAAGCAGGGTTGGTCAGACTAGGTTTGAGAGTCTTCCACGAAGAAAAGATCATGAGGCTGTAAGAGAGGAAGAGACTCTCCTATAAGAAGAACAAAAGGCCAGAACATACCTGATTAGGGAGGACAAGAAGATTCAGAACTACCAAAGGAGATGGGAGTTGTCAGAGAGGAGAAAGAACCAGAAAAGAGTTATAGAAACCAAAGAAGGAAGTGTTTTCAGGAAGGAAAGAGATGGTCTACAATGTCAGAAGCAGAAAGGTCAGAGTTCAATGCAAGGGTCACTGGATTTGATTAGGTCTTTTGTGGTCCTTGAGAACTGTTTTTCAAACTGAATTCTACACAGAAGAGTGGAACAGGATCCTTGTTGGGGCCCTATAAAACAATTGAGAATTAAAGACTTATAGCAAGCATGTCAAACTCACAGCCTGCGAGCTGCATATGGCCCACAATGAATATTTTTGTGGCCCAGCCAATATAACGGTATGTAAGAAACGTTTTAATAAATATTTCGTAACTTAATTTTTACAATATCCTCTTACACATCTACACCAATAAAAGACAAGCATGCAAATTGACCGTGCCTTTGCTATGCCTTAAGCCACACCCACCAGCCAATCAGAGTGACTATATGCAAATTAACCCAACCAAGATGGTAGCCGGCAGCCACGGAGCTGGAGCAAGCAGGAGGCTGGGTTGCCCCAGTGATGGAGGAAGCCAAGCTTCCCGTCTGCCGCTGCTGGCTCTGAGCTCCACTGAAGGCAACAAAGTTTCAATGATAGAAGATAAATAAACCCCAGATACCTGCTTTCAGCCGGCCGTGGCCACGGAGCTGGAGCGAGCAGGAGGCTTGGGTTGTCCCTGGTGATGGAGGAAGCCAAGCTTCCCGCCCGGCTGCCGGCTCTGAGCTCCACTCAAGGCTACAAAGTTTCAATTATAGAAGGTAAATAAATCCCAGAATAAAAAAGAAAAAA
>NW_005361955.1:3698417-3744575 GCF_000412655.1 Myotis brandtii | reverse complement strand
GGCTGCCGGGCTGCCAGAGGGATGTCTGACTGCCAGCTTGGGCCCGATCCCCCAGGGAGCGGGCCTAAGCCAGCAGGTGGACATCCTCCGAGGGGTCCCAGACTGCAAGAGGGCATAGGCCGGGCTGAGGGACCCGCCCGAGTGCACAAATTTTTGTGCACCGGGCCTCTAGTTATATATATAAAAGCCTACCGTCTTACTGTCCGACCGGTAGCTATGACATGCACTGACCACCAGGGGGAAGACATTCAATGCAGGAGCTGTCGAGTGACAGCAACTGTGCAGAGTGCCCTCTTGCACTCCAGGACCCCTCAGGGGATGTCAGACTGCCGGTTTCGGCCCAATCCCCACAGGCCAGGCCAAGGTTCAGTTTCCTCATTTCTAACTCTCAGCTTCTAGTGTTCCTTCTAGTTCTGAAAGTGTATGATTTTCTTTCTTAGGATGGTTGGTGTTATGGACTGAATGTTTGTGTACCCCCAAATTCATATGTTGAAAACCCAATGCCCAAGGTTATAGTTTTAAGTGGTGGGGCCTTTGGGAAGTGTTAGGTCATGAGGGCAGAGCTCTTACAGATGGGATCACTGCCCTTATAAAAGAGGCCCCAGAGAGCTAGCTTGCTCCTTCTGCCATGTGAAGACATAGGGAGGAGTGGGCAGTCTGTGACCAGAAGAGGGCCTCACCAGAACCCAAGCATGCTGGCACCTTGATCTTGGGCTTCCAGCCTCCAGAACCATGAGAAATATATTTGTGTTGTTTATAAGCCACCCATTCTGCAATATTTTGTGATGGCGACCCAAACAGACTAAGACAGTTCGGAAGTTTAATGAATGCACTTGGAGCTCCTTATTATTGTACTTTATTTTTATTACTGCACCTCTGCATGGGTTTGTAGGAAAATCTTTATGAATTTATTCATCAAACACTGAATGCTTCTTATATGCAGGATGTGTAGGTGTTAGGAATACAAAGACTTATGAAACATGGAGCTCTGGAGGGGCCCTGGATAGAGGTAGAAGATAAATATTTGCATCATAGTGTGCTCTGTGCTGTAAGAAGTATGGAGAGGTCATAGTTATTTCAGAAATACTTATTAATTGTTTCCTCTATATCTTGATAATAGAATGTGCTAGGCACTGGGCATACAGAGAGGAATAAGATACAGTTGAAGAGCTAACAGTCCTAGTTCTTACTTACAAATGCCATGAATATTTTAGCTTTGCATAGCACGAGACAAATCCCCTCTACTCTGAGTCCCTGGAAGCCTCTTGGGTCTCTGCCAGAATTAGCAACACAGGATTCTGCTCTCTGTGTTGTTTTATGTAAATGATCACTTTGTAGTCCAGGGAGGTGGTCTGCTCTTCTTTCCTCTTAAGGCTTCATCATCCTGGGTGGGGGGGACGACTACTTGCCTTTGTGTGCTGCTTAAGATGGAATTGTCACTTTCAGGTAACAATATATAGGAAGGGAACGAGCCAGGGTGAAAACAGGTGGAGGAAACATTCCCAGTTTCTTAAAGGTCCTAGCCAGGCAGGGACATGCATCACTCCCTCAGATTCTGCTGGGGCGAGTGCAACGCCTCAACTATGTTGCAAGGAAGCCTGGGAAATGTGGTGCCCAGCTACCAGCATCTTATATGTATTCTGTTTCTGTTTAAGAAGAGAATAGATTTGGGTGGACAATTTCTGTATAAACATGAAACTTGTTGTTTTTTTGTTTTTGTTTTTTGTTTCTGTTTTTCTTTCCTTGGGCCTCTTTCCCTTGAGGAACATTTATCTTTTTCAGTCATAAGAACTATTTTTCTTTGCTAAGCTTCAAGATGGACTCAATCAGAGAAAAGAGGAGCCCTCAAATAACTTTAAAAGTAGTTAAGGAAAGAAGACTCATGCAAAATTATCTGTGTGGGCCTCGGGCTGTCTCTTATTCTCTCCTATCTTACTACTACCTAACATAGATCTGAAGTACTAGTTGCTCAAGTTGTTGCATTTACTTACAAGCAGTCTAAGTGCATGGCTGTCAAAATGGGATAGGATGTGGTTGATGGAAAGATACCAATTGACTCTGGAGAGGATGTATCATCGGAAACTCAGATTATTTTGGAAAGCAGGAGATAATGCAGCATGCTCCCAGACAGAGTATGACTTCCCAGAGTTCCCTGTGACCATGCAAAGCTGTGGAGTAAGATTCCTACAGGTGTGAAAAGCGACCTCAGCCCTTCTGGGGGATTTATTGCATCCTGACCACCTCCACTGCCTGTCTGTTCTGGAGGCTGTGGCCACAGGCCTGGTTTGGCCAAGTGTAATAACAGGTGCAAAACAATCTCAGTACTTTCTTGAGTAATCACTGGGAGATTGAGTGAAGTGAAAGCCAAGATTTCAGAGATAACAGGCCTGGGCTCAGGCCTTTATGAGATCCAGTCTTTAAGATTAATGTACACATCGTTTTAAGTTCACTGTTGGCAGTAGGGAAGATTTCTAATTCTGTTTTTTTAAACAGCTTTATTGAGGTATGATTTATATACCATAAAACTCACCCTTTAAAAATGTACAATTCAGTGGCTTTTAGTATATTCACCAGGTTGTGCAAACCACCACCACTATCTAATTCCAGGACATTTTCATCACCCTCCAAAAGAAACCCCTGTACTCATTAGCAGTCACTCTTCGTTCCTTTCTTCTCTCTTTCTCTCTCCAACCCTAGATTACCACAAATCTACTTTCTGTCTCCATAGATTTGCCTATCTGGACATTTCATGTAAATGGAATTACAGAAACCGAAACTAACAAGTGTTCAGGACTAGAATTTGAACTGCAATCTCTTGTTTCCAAGTCTAGGGCTCTCTCCAGTTCTCATCTGAGCCACCTCTTTGTGGAACAAATGGAACCTGAACCTTGAAAAACTAGAAGAATGGTTTTCTTTCCCATGACCACTTTTTATATTTGTTTCCTGGGTCACTTCCCCTGGTAGAACTTTAATCATGAAAAATGCTTCTCCATTGAAACGTCCTCTGGTCCTCACTAACTGCATGAGCACTGATGTTCTAGGAGCATAGCTGTCCTGGCAGTTGCTTGAATTCTCATGATGTGGTTTCTTCCACTCTCAGAGCAAGGCTTGGGCATGGCTTTCACACACCCAGCACTTTTGGACATTTAAGAAGGAGGGTATCTCCCTCCTCTTGTGCTTGTGTCCAAATTAGTTCTTATCCTCTTCCTTCTGTTTCAGCAGTATTTTTTTCAGCACAATGTAGGGTCTAGTTTTTCAACTTCTCCATTTCTTCCTTTTTCCCTCTAGGCTTAATCTCATCTCTTTGTGATATCATTTTCTCATCAGGGTTATTTTTGATGGCCTCATTTTACCTGGATTAGAAATATTCTTATGTTGGGGTAGAGTGGTGACAAACAACCTATGATTGCTAACTTATCAGCTCCCAAAGGAAGACTCCGGACATTGAAAGCTGCTTCACCCCAGGGCTTGGCGTTTGAGCCTTACAGACTGCATTTGGCAGACTCTTTGTCACTCATTGCACCCCTTCACACCTGTTCTAGGCTTAGATCTCTTCTTGCAGCCCCTCCGAACCCAATTTTACACAGACTTAGAATGAAGAGACACCGGGTCTTTTAAATACAGCTACCATCAGTACAATAAATACCAATGCATTTTTTTTTCTGCAGTAGTTGTTAAGTGACAACAATATTAGGCTGCTGAGATGATATTTTTATTTAGCATCATCTGTAACCCCTGAAACACAAGTTAATCATTTTAGAGAAGAGACCATATTCCTCCGTATCTGAGTTTGTGTTCAGAATCAACTCATCTTCCCCTCTCTTGACTTTGATTACTCTGAAGACTGTGAAGCCTACACATGTGGCGTGATGGATTGGCAGGTGGCCCAGGTGTCACACATTTTGTCTGTGTGACTCAGATAACCACCAGGGTTTGCTCATAAGCAGCTCTGTGCAGAGCCTGTTTGGGCTGGGCTTGGTTGTGGGACATTCAGAAGAGAGGGACATGTTCCTGGCCCTTAAGGAGCTTACTCTCCTCAAGTTGGGGGGATATGACTATCTGTCTTGAAAACACTCTAAAATATTACGCTTAGTTTTATATATAAACCATTACCAGAGACAATGGGAGATGGCTTCCTGGAAGAGGAAGGTTTGGGATGGGGCCCTGAACCCTGGAAGGGCTTGAGAGAGGAGTGGGCAGCACAGCATCTTGGAGTTAACTAGTTCTGACTTTAGATTCTAGCTCTACCTATTCTTATATGACCTTAGGCAAGTTATTTAAACATGTTATGAGAATTCAAGCCTTATACAGTTCTTGGCACAATAGAAATTTAATAAATAATGTTTCCCTTTCAGGTTAACAGTGGGAAAAAGTAAAAATAGAGAAAGAACTTATATTTGGGGGGCAGTGGAAGAACAGCGTGCTGAGAGTTTAGGGTAAGGGGAATATAGAGGTTTTTGAGAGATTCAGTGCTGTTTTTATTTTTTAAGTAATATATTCATCTTTTTCCAAAGAAATGTACAATCAGTCTTCTGTTTGGTCCTCCAGAGTACTGTCCTCTGTCTCTCACTGTTGTGCTGGTTTGTTTGTCATTCCCTGGCTCTCTGAGTCCCAGCTGTGCCTGTTAACCATGTTTCTGTTGTATCTAGGAATGCTCCCACCCCAGCCCGTTGCTGCCCAGCTGTTGGAACGCTGTATAACACCAACACACTCGAGGCTTTCAAGACTGCAGATAAGAAGCTACTTTTGGAACAAGCAGCAAATGAGGTTAGCTGGGAAAACATGATGTAGTCATTGAATTTTCTGTGGTCCTGCAGGCATGGTGTTTGTGATCAGATGCAGGGATCTGTCATAAAAACTAGTAAATAATTGATACTCAAAGATAGTTGGCTTCTGTGTTGGGAAGGTCAGAGAGAAGACCCTGAGGCTGTCACCTGGGGTTAGTCCGGAATGCAGGGCAGTGTGTGAAAAGCTTTGCTGCTGATCTCCCATTATAACATTCTGAAACAGCTTGACCTCTATCTGAGTTCTGTTTTTATGTCTGAATGCCTTTGGGTTCTCTGTTCTTTGTGCCCCTGGAAGAGGCTTTCCAGTTCTAAGCACTGGAGTGCTGTTGGAGCTGATAGTGTAGTCTCTCTAGTATCCTCAGGGCTAAATATAAACCACTCCATGTGATTTACAAGGCGCCTCGTGTCCTGGCCTCCATGGCCTTTCTGCCCTGTCATTCTTGCCCCTGCCTTGTCTAACCCGGTCACAGTAAATCACTTCTCATTCCTTCCTTCACCTGCTTTTTGTTCTCTCCTCTTTCCTCAGGACATGATGTTCTCTCTACCTGGAATGTCTTTCCTTTACTTCTTCATATCTGAGTTAGTGTGAAGAACTAAAATGGGAGGACAATTTATTTCAATCCCCTCTAATCCACTTAATTGAGTGGTCTTCACACTAATCTCAAAAAAATAATAGAGTCTTGCCCTGGCTGGTATGGCTCAGTTTGAGTGTCACCCTGTGCACCGAAAGGTTCGATGCCCAGTCAGGGCACATACCCAGATGCTGGTTTGATCTCCAGTCCAGGTGCATGCAGGAGGCAACTGATTAATGTTTCTCTCTCACATCGGTGTTTCTCTCTCTCTCTCTCTCTCTCTCTCTCTCCCTCTCTCTCCCTCCCTCCCACTTCCCTCTCTTTCTAAAAACATCAATAAAAATATATTTAAAAACACAAAAAAGCATCTTTTTCTGTGGGTGCATGCCATGGTCAGAGAAGGAAGTTTCCTGCCTTTGGTCTTGAAGAAGGTGTCCCTTCTGTTCCTCATGATGAATGCACGTGATGATGGTTGTTCTTGGCCTGTAGCTTGGCTGCTTCTGGGCTCCTGCTTTGGCTGCACATTTAAAAGGCCGGCTCCAGAGTTGGGTCAGGTCTTAATCCATCATGGAAAAAGCAGGTTGCTCCCCACAGGAATTCTCACTCCTTGCCCAGGGCTCAGACTTTCCCCACAAATCCCCCCACTTGGCTTATCAGAAGCTCGGGTCTGCTCTGCAGCAGTCCCACTCCTCCACAGTTATTATTTCAGTAGCAGGAACTTCTCTCTGATTATTTCCCTCTTCTACCCATATGTAGGGAATGGTTCTTATTGGCACATAAGAACCATTTATTTGTCTTGCATAGTGACACAATGTTTAGCAACTAATCTTAGCTACTGAAACATCTTGTGACAAGCAGCTGCTGACCAGTACCAGCTTCTGCTTCTAGTCACAGAACTTGCTGAGTATTCGTAAATTTGAAGTTCATTCTCTTTTCTTCATATCTCAGGGTGAAATAATCCGAAATAAGACTTTAAGAAATCCCATCTACATAGTTCAAATCCCTCCCTCCCAGAAGTCCTTCCTGGCTCTTTTCCCTCCCATCTCTTAGCCCAGTTTGGGGTTCCTCTCAGGAATTCTAAATCCTTCTTGGATGCACATCCTACCTGGAGGTATACTTGGACATTTATGCCTGAATCTCTCACTAGACTGTAAGCTTCTTGAGGGTAGGGACTGTGATTTTTTAAATTTTTATAACCCTGATGTGCCTGGTATATACTAGGAAACAAGTAAATATTTGTTGAAAGAAATAATAAAGGCATGCTGAGACCCACTGAGAGGAGGCCTCTGGGTTCTCTCACTTTCCTTAGCCTGTTACGAGAGTGTGGCTGGTGGAGAGGAGTGGGAAGTGGGCAGAGTGAGGTAATGGCCCACTAAATTGCCTGGGAAAGTGGTGCCGGGCCTGTGGAAAGAAGAGTTTGGGGCTGTACAGCTCTGTGCTTCATTTGAGAGTGAAAAGCTCAGAGATGCCTGATAACTTACCTTGACACTTTTTTCTCTTCTGGCAGATATGGGAATCCATAAAATCAGGCGCTGCTCTCAAAAACCCTGTCCTCCTCAACAAATTCCTCCTCTTGACATTTGCAGTAAGTAAATGGACTCTGGGTCACAGGACATGCTCAAATGCCCCGGCCAAGCCCATTGTGCCAATAGAACAGTGTGCTGTCTTCTCCGGAAGCCTTTACCTGTGTCATTCAAGTTTTAGCCGTTAAATAAATCTTCATTTGGTTCGTGGCCAATATTGCTGGCCCTTATTACCAATGCAAAATTAATTCATTCTTACTGATCATACTGGTATAATCATACATTTACTGGTAATAATTTCATGGCTTATATAGTGCAGTCATCAAACTCTTAGCACTCAGGACACAATAAAGTCAGATTCAGGGAGTAGTGGTTGTTGATAATGTCTTTATTAAATACAGTCTTGCAGAGCTCGGTTGCTGGGTCCATCGACATAAGGAAAAGGTAATCTCTCAGGGAACCTGGCCATCCTCAAGCTGCTGTAGACTAGAGATGACACTACCTTGCTGTTAGGTTAGGTGGCTCAGGAGGCGGTGTAGGAAATAAAGAGAGTCGAGTTAATCAGAAAAGAAAGAAAGGAAAGGCTTTATTCTGCGTCCCTGGGCGGCCCACGGACCCAAAGACAGGGCACGTGGATCCGCACCAACAGGGAGGGGGGCGCTTTTTTTTATACAGCTGTTCAGTGAGGGCGGGGGAGCATGAGCTGTGGGAGTTCCCGCCGCGGGGGTTGTCACGGTTTCCAGGTGTCGTCATCTGTCTGGTAGCTGACCTGTTAGGAATTCCAGGGCGGGACTGGTATCTGCGTCACCATCTACCTGGTGCACTGGCCTGTTACAGATTCTAGGAAGGGCCCAGTATCTACGTCACCATCTGCCTGGTGGAGGCATGCATCAGCTCCTGGACCCCCTTTCGACCTAACACTTGCTTGTCCACACAGTTATGTTTTGTTAACAAGGAAAAATGTTTTATATAGGTGATATCTAATTAAATGAATATTGAGGACAGCTTTGAAGAGGAAAAGAAATCACATTAGGGCAGTGGTTCTCAACCTTCTGGCCCTTTAAATACAGTACCTCATATTGTGCCCCAACCATAAAATTATTTTCATTGCTATTTCATAACTGTAATGTTGCTACTGTTATGAATCGTAATGTAAATATCTGATGTGCGGGATAGTCTTAGGCTGTTATGCCCAGATTTCAGGATCCCCAAGAAACCACACCAGGGAGCCAGCCGAGTCCGATGCAAAAGCATAAGAGTCTTTATTCGAGCTAGCTCGGGCTCCCCGTCCACCACACTCGCCGACGCAGCGGCAGGGGGCCGAGAGCTTTGTGTGGAGCGGGGTTTTATAGGGGGGTTGGAGTAAGGGGAGGAGAGAGGACTGTGGGCCCTGCCGATTGGCCAGGCGCAAGTCGGTGTCTTGTTACACAGGATGTGGTCGTATCTATGGCGCGCACTTCCACTTCCCTTGATTATCATTGGTTAGTTTAAAGAAATCCTAGGTGTGGCTAGCAGAGGCTTGGGCTTCCGGGAAGAAGCTCCTTGCTGAGCACATGGTTGCTGCCCCAAAATGGAGGATTCGGGGCAAGATGGAGGGCGTAGCCCGCCAAAGGGGTCGTGACCCATAGGTTGAGAACCCCTGCATTAGGGTAACATCTGCTTCCTAGGGAACTAAGGGAAAGAAGCTGGTCCTGGTGATGGGAAAAGTGGTCAGGGTATATTGTAGAGCAGCGGTCTCCAACCGGTGGTCTGCGGACCACTTGTGGTTTGTGAGGTCCGAAAGGTTGGCGACCGCTGTTGTAGAGATACCAGCAAAACACACACACACACACACACACACACACACACACACACACACACACACACACACACGTATATCTACATATATATGCACAGGCATACCTTGGAACTATTGCAGGTTTGGTTTCAGACTACTACAATAAAGCTAGTATTTTAAGAAAGGGAGTCATAATCTTTTGCTGGTAGAAAGTCTTGCCTTCAATTTGTAAAAAACACAACATCTGTGAAGCACCAATAAAGCACTGTGTTTTATATGTGTGTATATCTGTATACATCTACATATAAAACTAATTTTTCCTCTGTAATAAAGCATGACTACATACTATCCTGTCGAGTGTATATTCTATAGACTCTTGTACAGCTACATTGTTTCCAATACTCACTGTTATAAACATATTGACATTGGTGTACATTAAGTGTGTTACTTCACTACAGCTTCATCAGTTTATCCTCTTTCCCACATTTTTCTTTCTTTTTTTTTTTTTTTTTTTTTTTTTTTTTGCCAAGTTATAGGTCTTTTTTTCCTCCCCCACAAATTAATCCTCCATTTTCTCTGAATGCTGCCTCTCTGATTTACCAAGAGAATGATAAGAATCAGACTGGAAGGTATATCAAAGGGGAGCTATCCAAAAGGATCACATTTTCTAACAAGTTATACTGCTTTAATGTGTAATAGTGGGGGTATAGAAAAAGTTTTAAATTCTTTATGGAATTTCTAGGTGGAATTTGATGTTGATAATTTGTAAAATTGAGTAATTTTGTAGGTTTACTACTAGAATAGATATAAATAGTGCTAGTTAAATATTTCTAATTTTGTTACTTTAACATCAATATATTTTCTATACCAAGAATTCTGCTTAGTGGAATCTAATTGACAATTTGCACTTAAAGAGAAGAAATACATTCACTCTCACTTAAAGTTTTAAGGCATTTCCCAGAGTCAGTATGTGTGTTGGCCTGCTGCCCTTTTACTAAGCATTCTTAGCCTACCTTTAAAAGAATGAAAAGTCTCTATCTTTTAAAATCTTTAGACACAAAGGGCTTTATGTTAATTTAATCAAGACCTTTTGTGTCCTGAAAAGAATCCTAAGAAATTCAAGCCTTTGGACTTTTGAGGATGACCTGATAAAGCTCTTTAGAAATTGTGAAGTCCTTCGTCTTGAATTGTTTAACCTTTTACTAAAGGTCATTTATGACAAATCATTTAAGTACAAAAAAGAAATAATCTCTGGAGGTGTTTCTTTTTTTTCTGCTGTTTTTAGGACTCAAAGGAACAGACACTTAATTACTTCAGTTTTGTAATTTGTTTTGCTATTGTTGAAAGAATTTATTCCTAATTGATCAATTACTAGCAGAATTAAATGTGAGGTTCGCGGCGCAGGAAACTGAGTCAGAGAGTCAGGCAGATTGAAGGAGGAGAATTTACTGCGCTCTCGGGCGAGGTCCAACGGCCCCTGCAGTGGAGTCCTGCCGAGAGGGAGTAGGGGCATTTTTTTATACAGCTGTTCAGTGAGGGCGGGGGAGCATGAGCTGTGGGAGTTCCTGCCTCGGGGGTCCCCACGGTTTCCAGGTGTCGTCATCTGTCTGGTAGCTGACCTGTTAGGAATTCCAGGGCGGGACCGGTATCTGCGTCACCATCTACCTGGTGCACTGGCCAGTTACGGATTCTAGGAAGGGCCCAGTATCTACGTCACCATCTGCCTGGCAGAGGCATGCATCAGCTCCTGGACCCCCTTTCGACCTAACATTAAAGAGTGCAGAAATTGTAATTACTAGACTTTCTCAGCTGGACACACCCACATACACACACATATATATAAAGTTTATATTTTAAAAATTCATCTAATATGATTTAATTCATATGAAAAGTCCAGAAAAGGCAAATGCATAGAGACAAAATAGATTAGTGGTTTCCAGGGGATAAGGCGAGGGAAAATGGGAATTTTCTGTAAATGCAGCAATTTTCAACCTTTTTCATCTCATGGTACACATAAACTAATTACTAAAATTCTGCAGTACACAAAAAAATGTATTTTTTGCCGATCTGACACAAAAAAATAGGTATAATTCTGATTCATGCACAAATGACTGTTGTCATTTTTTAAATTTGACAACATAAGGAAAAAGAGGTCAATGCCCCTGACTATAGTCAGGTATTGCATGTTTTAAAATTTCTTGTGGCACACCAGTGAAAGTTGCTGTGCTAATGGTTTTTTGGTGTGTTTTTTTTTGTAGGGGTGTGATGAAAATGTTCTAGAATTGGTAGTGATGGTAGTACAACCTAGTCAATATAGTAGTACTAAATAGACCACTCAGTTGTATACTTTAGCATCATGAATTTTATGGTATGTGAATTATATCTCAATAATATATTTTTGGTATATGAATTATATCTCAATATGGAGCAGCCATCCACTTTTTATTCATAGCAAGCAAGATTCAGGGAAGAACTATTAATTAGCCAAATCCATTGCATTGTGGTCTGTGGTAATAGACTGGCAGGTAAGCTGCCAAATAGCTGCATAACTATGGGCTCCTGCACATGAGTGTTTCCGGCCACAAATGCTGCAAGAATTCAGGGGCAAGAGCTTTCAGCCTGAGTGGGAACAGTACCTAGGACAGCTTCACCTTTCTTTCTCCTGCATCTCTTGCCCAAAGTTCTTTAGTTCTTAGAGCCTCTTCTCTGAGACATACAGCACTCATGTTATCTCTGCTTTGTGCAGAAAGTGAGCTGCCCAAGGACTGGGACTGGGTTTTATTTATCTTCTTATTGTCAGTGTCTAATGTTTTGCCTTGTACATAGCAAGTGCTTCATAGTTGTTTATTTGAATTTCACCAATAAGGCATTTCTAAGAGCAATGCTATCTCAGTTTATATAGATTATGAATAAGCACAGCTTCTTTAATAACATGGTTTTATTCAAGTTCTTCACCCCTCTGTAAGCTTTAGTTTTCTGTCTATAAAATGGGATAATAGTTACCTCCCAGGGTAGTTTTGTGTATTAAACAATGTTGACAATGATGTCAATTACTTACTGAACACTTTTTGTAGCACATGGCCAAAAAAGTATGTTTATCTTGATATAGTAGTATGTGGTGTGTGGGAATATTTTGGGACAATGACAGAAATATCATGAGTTCTATTGGAGATGAGAATTTCTGAGAAGCTGGTCATATCTTGTGTGTATCAGTCCTCTGTCTTACCTGGTTATGGGAAGTTACTTTAATAGATGCATTTCAGTGTAGTCATTGTTGCTATTCTGATATCCTGTTATATTCTTTCTTTCTTTTAGGATCTGAAGAAGTACCACTTCTACTATTGGTTTTGCTCCCCTGCTCTCTGCCTTCCTGAGAGTATACCCCTCATTCAGGGGCCAGTGGGCTTGGGTCAAAGGTTTTCACCAAAACAGGTATCAACAAATAAAGCAAAATGTAGGTACAATTGGGTTTTATGTGCAGGCTTAGTTTATCTCTGTCTGTGTCATTTGCTAGGGAGAGGTTAGGCCTACTGGGGCACTCACTTTGCGCGACAGATAGACACTTGTCTGAATGAAGAGCTGGTCACTATGGAATCTTCCAATGATGGTACTTGGAGCAGGTTTATTTACAAAATGTTTATAAAATCATTTTGAAGAAGTAGTGAGCAATAATTTTCTAGGCTTTCAGTGGCATTTGGTAACATTCTAAGCCAGTAGGGAGGAATTATAGGAACATTTTAAAAAGACAACGAATTTTCTAAAATGCGGTTTTCACTTTTAGTGGGGGGATCATAAGGCACTATACTTTGGGATGAGAGCCTTTGAAACCAAATGGACATTCTTCTTCCCTCATGCCAAGTTGCAGAACTTCTGTATCCGGAATGATACATGCAGAGTTAGTCTTTGCAGTTTAAGAAAGATAATAAGGTCATTAGAAATGGTTCGGAAAAGAGCAAAGAAAATCATCAGACTGATAGAACACAGACCCTAAACCAAAGAATTCTGACTGTTATTGAAGCAAAAATTGAGTGGCAAGATGATTTGAATTCATGAAGTACATCAGTCACTAAAACCCTGAATTCTGAAACTAGGGAGCAGCCCTTACTGATTAAAAAATAATAAGTATGTTTACTAAGAAAAATCAAAGGTTATGGTTTTGTGGAACTAATTTCCCAAGGAGAAATATAAGTTGGGAGAAAGGATTATGCATGGGAATTGGCTGTTGATGGGTGTGAGTTTTCTTTTAAGACAAAAGTGTTCTCAAATCGTGGTTATGGTTGCATAATCCTCTGACCATGCTAAAAACAGCATTGAATTGTGCACTGTAAATTGGTCAGTTGTTTGGTAAGTGAATGTATCTCAATAAAGCTGTTAAAGATTATGGAATGGTTCAGGTTAAAATTCATCAATCCTAGAATCATGCTTGGTTATCTCAGAAGAGAAATAATGTTTGGATACCTCTCTCAACCTTTGTAGTTCATATCCTAGAGAACTACCATGCTGTACCATAAAATGTCCTTTTGTGCTCCTAAGAGACACCACCATGCATGTGAAAAATATTATGTAAAAGTGAAGTGGCATTATTTGGGTCACTCTTATGTTCATTTGCTGCAAAAGAATAACAGTGGTGTGATCAGTCATTTCCAGTCCTCTGGCTTGAAATTACCATTTATTACATGTTAATTTTTAGCTCAGCACCATATATGTAATTCCTGGAGAATAACTCAATGTTTCCTGTTTTCAGATTCAAGCCCTTGAGTGTGCATATGATGATCTTTGTCAAGCTGAAGGAGTCCCAGCATTACCTTACTTCTTAATCAAGTATGATGAGAACACGGTGCTGGTTTCCTTGCTTAAACACTACAGTGATTTCTTCCAAGATCAAAGGACAAAGGTCAGAGAAACTGAGTATCACTTCATTACCCAGTAAAAAAAATCCAATGGTCTATGTTATGATAGACCACTGCAAAATTCAAACTCATTTTGATTTCTTTATCCCTCCAAAGAATGTTTCAGAACATTTCATTATCTTCATTCTCTCCCACACTGCAGTTCCCAGATCATCTCCTGCTTCGGAATTTTCTGGTTCTGTTGCACCTCAGAGTAATTTTGGATTCCTTGCTTCCCATTAGTAATGAAGTTATTTCAGTTTTCCTTCACAATATATTTTGTATGTATGTTTTAATTTATTCCCAGAGCTACCACTGTAGTTCTGGACAGGTAGAGTCTTCTTGCTTCCATCTTGTATACCAATACTAAAGAAGGGCCTGCCTCAAACTGCTCACATTTGCTATATCATTTATTGATGAAGAGTTAATGGTGTCTTCCTTCTGGCTCCAAGCTTACTTTCCTGCCTCATCTTTCACCTTTTTCCTCTTAAACCATTGCTCCAACTAAGTTTGTCTGTTTTCATTAGACAACCCCCCCGCCCACCCCGCTCAATCAGCTATGCCTAGAACTTTTCCTGTATCTCTCTTTATCCTCATGTTGTATCATCTTCCTGAAATATATTCTGCCTGTGAAAATCCTATGAAACTCCTTCTTTTTATTGAAATTCTGCCTCCACTGTGAAGCCTTCTCAGGGTGGGGCCATGTGTAACCTATCCCTTTCTGATCTCATGGCACTTATTCCTTGATCCTCATTTTTTACTCAACAAATCCCTTGTACAAATTACTTTTTGTGCTGTATTAGTCTGTAAGCTCCTAAAGGGTAGGGACCATATCTACATCATGTCTAAGTATACTCTTTTTCAGAGGAAGCCCTTTTTTAAATAATGACTGAGGATTGAAATTTTATTAAAATTATTTTCTCTCCCCCTAGGCAGTTTCACAGAATTGTAGCTAAATTAGCAGCAATGAGACCATCCATTAATAATGTAAAGTTCAGTCTAGAATGAGGTCCTATTGTGATAGCAGGCAGGATTAAATGGCCTGTGTTTGAAGGCAACTAATTCAGGTTATGAGTGGTAAATAAAAGGTCCTCCCCCAAAGTGCACGTATACCAAAATAATAACTCGTTGCAGAGCACTTTACAGTTGAAAAGGAGCTTTAACCCACTTGATCTTATAATAACTTTGTGAAATAGGTGTTATTAGTATCTGCATTTTCTATTTAATGAAAATGAGACTCAGAGTCACACGGCCAAGTGGTCTGAATTCCAAAGCTCATGTGCTTTCTGCCATTCCATTCCCTTATCATTTGGGTGCAGATTGCCCTTTGGAATCAAATGGATCTGGATTTGACACCCAACATTGCCATTTAGTAGCTCAGTGACTTTGGGGAATTTGCATGATCTTTCTTTACTTTAGTCTATCTGTTAAATAGTGATAATACTATCTCCTGCAGGCTTTGTAAAGATCAGACATGATAATGTGAATAAAATACCCAGCAGGTGCTTAAATATGCATCCAATTCCTTTCTTCCTCAACAGCAATATCTTTTCAAGGACTGAACAAATCTCTGGAATCTCCTTTGAAGTACTTTGGGCAAGTTTACCTGTGCCCTGACCCTGAGACCAACCACCTGCCAAGTTCAGGCATAGAGCACTTCACTGGTTTAGGGTCGCATCTTAGGAAAGCTTAGAATTACTCAGTGTATATGTTCTCACAGAACCTGAGGTCTTGTGGGGAGATGAGACATGACTTGTGGAAAGTTAACTAAAAATTCAGGTAGTCGAAGAGAAGTGCCAATGAAATGATATGATTGATACTTCGGATGTTTGTGCCCCATCTTATTCTTGAAAGGTTCACCAGAAACTGTGCAGATGGATGGCCTCATAGGAGTTTCATGGCCTCCTGGGCAACCTCCCCATCTATGGTCCTGAATGTCCCATCTATCCCTCACAGTACTGGCCAAATACATTTTCTAACATGTAAATTTGATCATGTCACTCTTCTATGTTTCCTGTTGACTTCAGGATAAAGTAAAACAAATTAGGTTGGCATTTGGGGCCTCTTCAAACCAGTTCCTGTCCATTATTCTAGCTTCATCCCTCAAGAAGCAGCCTATGTTCTGTCTACAACTATGCCTTCCAAATGTCCAATGCTTCTCCATCCTCCCTTTACCCCTCCCGTGCCTTCAGAAATGCATTTATTTCTGTTTCCTTCACCTGGCTAGGATCTCACCCCTTTTTAAATTCATTACTGTTTTTTTTCAATACATTTTTATTGATTTCAGAGAGGAAGGGAGAGGGAGAGAGAGAGAAACATTAATGATGAGAGAGAATCATTGATCAGCTACCTCCTGCCTGCAACCAGGGCATGTGCCCCAACTGGAAATAGAACCGTGACCTCCTGGTTCATTGGTTGACGCTCAACCACTGAGCCACGCTGGCTGGGCTGGTTCATCACTGTTTGATAGCCCTTTTCTGTGTTTGGGTAGCAGCCTCTCTCCTAGCACTGACTGAGCTCTACTGTCATTGTTGGTTTGTTTATCTGCCTGCCTCTTCTCCCTAACCAGCCTGTGAGCAACTTTAGCACAAAAATTATGTTTGACCCCACACTGTGTCTTCAACATTGAGTGCAATGTCGGACACTTAATGAGCACCTGATGTGGGAGTGTTGAGAGGAGGGAGAGACCATTTTGGACTGGTCTAGTCACAAAGGGGTTCAGGGAAAGTAGATTTCTGTGTAATCTAAACATCACTTCACTTGAAGTTGTTTCTGCTTTTATTTTTATTAATCTAGTTCACTCCTTCACATAAGTCCAGTTTCTTTTTAGTGTTCCTGATTCATGAAGTGTCCTTGAAGGCTTTTGCCTTATTCTTCAAAAAATAGGCATTCTTTTCAGTGTGAACTCCTGCAGTTGAGCTCTGACTTCGTGTTTTACTTTTTTCTCTGCCTCCTCCTCTCACCAGCACTTTGAAATGCCTGGGCAAGTCACTGTTTCTCTGTGAGCCTTGGCGTCTGCACATGTAAGGTGGAGAAATGTTGGCATCATTCCAAGCTCCTCTCCTTTCAGTCTGATTTCTTTTCTGGAGGATCTCACTGTGTCCCTGATGCCTGTGACCACTTCCTCATTATGAACCTCCCTCTGGACCCCAGACCATGTTATCCAGCTGCCTGCTTCCTCTACCCCCTCAAATTCAATATCTTCAAGCTGAACTCATAATCTTCATTTCAAATCTGATCCTCTTCTGGGCATCAGTGTCTTGCAGTGATACCACCTTCCATCTAGCCATGAGAGCCAAAGATCTGGGCAGCCTGCCAGACCACTCTCTGTCCTTTACCATCCCCAGATCCTATGGATTTCCTGTCCTAAACTTCTCTTAGTCGGCCGCCTCTGTATTTCTTCTGCTCACCATCCCAGGCTATGCTGCTGTGATCTTTCACTTGCTTTACTGCAGTAGCTTCCTAATCATCTCTTTGTGTCTGCTCTGACCTCCCTTTAATCTGTCCCCATATTATCCAAAGCAATTCTTTGAAAAGCAAATCTGATCATGTCACTCTCCAAATAAAACTAGCAATGTCTTCTTCCCTGAACTCTAAGAATAATATCCAAATTCCTTATTATGGCACACAGACTTTCCGTGGCCTGGCCCCTGTGCAGTTCCAGCCCCAAGTCAGTCCACATTCCCTCTTGCTTTTGCACCTCGCCACACCTCAAAGGTGCTGCTGGGTGCTCTCCTGCCACAGGGCTTTTACACGCGCCTTTTGCCTGGAAAGCCCTTTTCTCTCTTCTCTTCTGCCTCTTCCACTCCACCTCCATCTCTCCCTTTTGCCCAGTGAAGTATTTGTTCTTTCTTTGGATTTAAACTTAATCATGATTCCTCAGAGAAGCCTCCCTGACCTCTGTAAAAAGGGTTGTCATACTTGCATTGGGCTCTCATAGCACTGTGTAGTTTTTCTTTGCAATATTTAGTACAGTTGTAATTGTACATTTTCTTGGGTGATCTTTGATTAATATCTTTTTCTCTCATGTAAATGTAAGCTCTGTGAGGGCGGGTACCCTATCTTTGCTTTATCACCCATTGCATCTGCATCCTGTAGTATCTTGCCTGGTGTGTAAAATACATGGAAGAATGGATGCATGTATGAGTTGTTGTGAAGATTAGAGCTCACATGTGAGGCAACTGGGTCAGTACCTGACACACAGTAGGCGTTTAATAAGTAGTAGGTCACTCTTAGTATGGCTCCTTATAGTGTTCTCTTTAATGTGAGTATTCTGCTATCTGATTAAGGCCATGTATCTTATAAAGGCTTTCCCAAATGTCCCATTTAAGTTTATGTCTAGTATAAGTCACAGACCTGCTTAGTGTTCTGCCTGGAGAAGGAATATGAGGGAGGTATGTGATTTGCAATGGGTAATTTAGAGAAGTAGTTCTTAATTTGGGACAGGGGTGGTGGTGAATAACTCCTTGAGAATTTGGTGGAAGTAATGGATCCTCGTCCCAGGAAAATACATATCTGTACACAGGTCTAATATCTAATGTCAGAGGATCCACAGAACACTCAAATCCATTCATAAGTCCTGTTTGGGTCCCTGGCTCAGAGGAAGATAAAGAGAAGGACAGGGCTTAGCCTGCCTGTGGGATCCTGTGGGATTGCTGAGATAAGGAGGGAGATGGCTCATCTCTGCTCCAAGCCAGAGTGGGGCCTTTGCATCTAAAGATACTGCTCACTGATGTCTGGAGCCTCAGCTGGCTGGGAGAGAGTGGGTACCTGCCCCCGAAGAGAATCATGATTCCTCACTGTCCTCTTAGCCAACAGCAGCTGCAGCTACTATACCCGAAGTTCTGACTGTGTGCCCAACACAGAGCTGGTTACTTATACTTGCTATTCATAATCCTTCCAACACCATGCAAAGTGAGTAGTATTGTTCCCATTTTATAGATGAGGAGAAGGGAAATGAGGTAGAGAACAGAATGACCTATTTTCATGTGAAACACCTTACCTTCTACAGTCAGAATGCTTCATATAATGGAAAAAGAAGCATCCCTTTTCTCTCCTTGGCTCAGAGCATGTTATGATAGAGTAAGAAGGCCAGATTTTGGGTCCCAACTGCAACTTCATGAGCCAAACTTTCTGAGTCTCATCTCCCTTCTCATGCACAAGTGTACAGGAATAATACCCTCTTCCTTGTAGGTGGTTGTGAGAATTAACAGATGATGGATATAAACAGGCTTTATTAAGTTTTACTCACATGTTATAATTGTTCCCACTATATTTTCTTAGAATAAGTTTGTCAGTTTTCATTTTCAAAAGAAAATTCTTTTCTTTGAACTAACTTCAATCTCCAGCTATTCTATTAAAATGGAATTTTGAGGCCCTGAGTCATGCTGCTGACTTTGCCTTTACCAAAGAAAGGCAAACTTCCTTGCCTTTTTGGATTTCAAAAATTGCTGAAGAAATTAGGACTAGTCTGTCTGCTGGAGAAGCCCTCCTAAGATTTGCAGGGTTATCAGTTCAGAAATCCCTAGACAATTCAGGAAGCTTTTACCAGTTTGCTGCTTTCTTAAAATTAAAACTCAATAGCAAATGCATCTTTGATTGGTTTTCTCTCATTTCTTGGCTGACTTATGGTTGTTAAGATGATTGCTAATGCCAAACTTTGTTACTGATAGTTAAAAACAACTGTTACATTATGACTCAATAATCATATTTATGTGTGTCTTTAGATGTATATATACACATATATAACAAACAAAACTTTAACAAAATAATACTTTACTGTGCTTATTTTCTATTCTATTCTGTTTTATCTTTTTTTGAAAAATGATAGTTATGACCCACTAAATGATTTAGGACTCACAAATAGCTCATCACCTGTATTTTGGACAATGCTGTGTACCCATTTTGAGAATACTGGCAGATAAATGAACTGTACTAGGCATGGTTTCATTAATTTTATATCTACCTGTATCTTTCTGTTTTTGAAGTATTATAAAGCTCTTCAACTATTTAAGTTTTTGGATTTTTTTTTAAAGTAAGCATTTTTGGTATTTCCTTCTAATTTTTTTCTGCCTATTTTTTAAAGACAAAGATTTTACTATATTCTGTTTTATTGTATTATCTATATATATAAAAGGCTAATATGCTAAGTGTTCGTTCAGGTAATGATGTCATGTAGCAACACCTGGCTTCCTCTCTCTAGTGACTAGCCTCCTTGTAGTTTCTGCAGCCCAGGAACACGACTTGCTTTATGGCCAGGTGGAAACACTTTACACTGTAATCAAATGTCTGTGAAGTGTTTTCCCGTGCTTCATCTCATTTGATCCTCACAGAAGTCCTGGAGTAAGTAGATAGGAGACTCTGTGGAATCCTATTTTCTTTTCATTAGCTGGAAAACAGAGATTTAGAAAGCTTAGAAACTTGACCCATCTGAAAAAGAAATGGTGGACCTTGAAAATGACTTCAGGTTTTCTCACTGCGCAGAATATAGTCAAACACTGCTGCAGTTAAATATTTTACCCTTTGTTCTCCCTGTGTGATCTACAATAATAATCTGCTTCATGTTGATATTTACTGCTGTGTTGCTGACAATTACCTGAAAGAGAAGTTGGGGTAATTCACTGGGCTGGAAAAGTTTAGCTAAATCAGAAAGCTGGTCTAATTAAGCAAATTTGTTCTTTATCTATAAAAGGCTAAGTTGGCTTGCACATGCGTGATACATATAAAGCTTTCTCTGGCGCCAATTGCACATGTGTGTTTTCATCTGTCATTGTCAATCGTGAATTTGGTTGACACTTCTATTATAGAGAAAAGGCAAATAGCAATATTAAAATATTTCTTCTAATTAATTTCCGTTCAGTGTGCACGAATTCGTGCACCAGGCCACTAGTTTTAGCATAATAGTATTATGCTCTATATCAACATCCTTTTAAATTGATACATTTGATAATTTTATCAAATTTTACATTTATATTTTTTATACTTATTTACTATTAGGAGCTTCTTTGTGCATGAAATTCCTCCCCTCCTTCCTATTTTGAATTATTTTCTTACACTTCTAGATGTAGAATTACTGGGTTGAAGAGTTTGAACATTTTAAGGCTTATAATCAAAAGTTATCCATTTGACAATTGGCTTTTGGGGCTAGGGGACCCTAATTTTGTAGTGTTTGCTTATTTCATGGTGTCAGTAATCCCATCACAGCCAATTTCAAGCCACCATTGTGAAGTCACATTATTTGGAGATGGGAAGAGAAAGTAGGCTCTCGCAAACTGTCTCTAGCACACCACTGCTTATAACTATTGCCCCAAATTGCCAATTTTCTCTCTTTCCAACAATGTACCCTTATCAGCATTGAATGTTGTATATATTTGGTCAGTTGAAAATGAGCATTGTTTAAGTTCTTCTTTCCCTCAATAAAATGTTGATTCCACTTACAAGTCATGGTGGCACCATATTGTTACAACAAATAGTTCTTGTGTTTGCATTAAAAACAGCCTAAATAGTTACCCCATTGCCAATCTTTTTGGAAAGTTTGTTTGAGTCTTCTGTTTTCTTCAAAGCAGTTACTGAAGATGGGATGTTTGGGAAATGTTTTGTAATTTCAAAAACATTAGGCCTTAATTCTAGGGCTTTAGAATCTTTAAACAAGAGCAATAGCATTGGTATGCTTTTAGTGGGCTCTTCACTTAGCGATCTTTGCATCTTGGCAGTCGTCTGTTACATCACCGGGCATTAGAGATTTGAATAATTTTCTCACACTTTCAAAACATGTAATTTCTTTTGTGCATTTTCTGTTATAGCAAATGTTTAGGTAATAGCCATTTGTCATGTTTTATGGGATTAGGGTAAAAATTTCTCAAAGACACTCAAGCTGACAATTTCCCTCCTTCCCTTTCTCATGTTGTACTTTTCCAGCACATTGCTGAGTGGATCATAGACAGATCATGACTGGACCACTTCAATGAGTTGTATGCTCTCAGCCAAGTAGAAAAAAATATTTATTTCATAAACCTTTTAAACAAAGTATTTTTCCAATTACATTTTGCTTCTTTCTACTGATTTGTATCATAAAAGGAAGTGATTTGTACAAGTTCACACAATGAATTTGCAGCAGAGCCAGTTCTAAAACCCAGAACTCCTTGTTAATGATCATTTCTGATTGCCATTTAAAAAATTTTTATTGATTACCCAGTTCAGCTGGCTTGCTAGCATTGTGCTGACTAATTTCTATAATAGCTGAGCTTCCTGATTTAGTTTCTAAAGCACTTAACAGGTTTTGGAGTCACTTTAAAAAAAATCAAAGGATTATTAACTGATGTTCAGCCTAGTGTCAAATGAATCCTGTCATTTTTCTGTCCAGATGCTTGCCTCATGTGAGTAGGAGGGTTACTTCAAAGCATTTTCACGCTGACCTCCTTTTATGGGTAAGTGATAGATTTCTCTTCAGCAGTTCATTCCTTTTCTGTAGCTCATCTTAGGTCATGTTGCTCTGAGAACTTATTCCTGATCTTTTCTGCTCAAAGAAAAAAGATTTCTTTTTGTCTTACCTTCCTATCTCATTGTCTTTGTATTTAGTGTCAGAAATATGCTCATTCTTTGAAATTAGGCATCCATTTGTAGTATCTACACTAATAAAAGACAAAGATGCTAATGGACCATACCTTCGCTATGCCCTAAGCCACGCCCACCAGCCAATCAGAGCAACTATAAGCAAATTAACCCAACCAAGATGGCGGCTGGCAGCCATGGAGCTGGAGCAAGCAGGAGGCTTCGTTGCCCAGGCGATGGAGGAAGCCAAGCTTCCCGCCAGCCCTGAGCCAGCTGTGGCCTCCGCTCATGGCAACAAAGTTTCAATTATAGAAGACAAATAAATCCCAGATACCTGCTTCCAGCCAGCCTCCACTGGGAGCTTGTTGGCTGGTGGTTGTGGCCAGCCTACAAACAGCCATCAACCCCTCACCCAGGCTGGCCAGGCACCCCAGCGGGGACCCCCACCCTGAAGGGGCTGTGGCCAGCCTGCAAACAGCCATGAGCCACTTACCCAGGCTGGCCATACCCTCATCGGGTGAGGGTCCCCGCTGGGGGGCTTGGCCAGCCTGCAAACTGCCATCAACCACTCACCCAGACTGGCCAGGCACCCCAGCAGGACCCCCACCCCCGAAGGGGGTGTGGCCAGTCTGAAAACAGCCCTCAGCCCCTCACCCAGGCTGGCCAGGCACCCCAGCGGGGACCCCCACCCTGAAGGGGCTGTGGCCAGCCTGCAAACAGCCATGAGCCACTTACCCAGGCTGGCCATACCCTCATCGGGTGAGGGTCCCCGCTGGGGGGCTTGGCCAGCCTGCAAACTGCCATCAACCACTCACCCAGACTGGCCAGGCACCCCAGCAGGACCCCCACCCCCGAAGGGGGTGTGGCCAGTCTGAAAACAGCCCTCAGCCCCTCACCCAGGCTGGCCAGGCACCCCAGCGGGGACCCCCACCCTGAAGGGGCTGTGGCCAGCCTGCAAACAGCCATGAGCCACTTACCCAGGCTGGCCATACCCTCATCGGGTGAGGGTCCCCGCTGGGGGGCTTGGCCAGCCTGCAAACTGCCATCAACCACTCACCCAGACTGGCCAGGCACCCCAGCAGGACCCCCACCCCCGAAGGGGGTGTGGCCAGTCTGAAAACAGCCCTCAGCCCCTCACCCAGGCTGGCCACGCGGGGGGGGGGGGGGGGGGGGGGGGGGGGGGGGCGCCCCCCCCCCCCCCAGTGCACAAATTTTTGTGCCCCGGGCCTCTAGTATAATATAACATTCTAATTTATATACTTTAAGTACCACTTGGTCCCAACTCTACATTTGCAGATGATAAAGCATAGACCTAGAGAATATTTGATAAACTAGAACTTATCCACTTCATTTCTCTACCAGTTAATAAAAGATAACTTTGTTACTGAAGATAGATAACTATGTAATGGTGATAGATTGAACTGAACAAATAGGTGAGTTAAGTTATTGCAATAGAGTTTATTTACATTGTGTTATAGTCACTATTTGTAGAGTGCTTGCCTATGTCTTTGCTAAGTGCAGGTGAGAGTTATCCTATAGATGAGAAAACTAAGGCATAGAGAGGTTAAATAAATTGTCCAAGGTTAAATGAGAGTAACTCAGGACATTTGTTAAGAGCCCAGGTTTATGGAGTCACATTTGAAAATTGAAACACAAAATCTCTATATGAATGGCATTTTCTGAATTGATGCTGTGTAGGTTCTTCCTAAATAAATTGAGTAGCCTTTAGACACCCTATAAAATTGAACCTTAGTAATATTATCTGTCTTGTTTTGTAACCTATGTAGGATTTTTTTTCTCTTTAATGTTCTTTGAAGTTCTATAATTCTGGAGCTCGAAGGAATCCCTTTAGATAAAATGATTCAACTCCTTTATTTCAGAGGCGAGGAAAGAATTTCGCCAAGATCTTAAAATCAATGAGCTGCAGGATTAGAATACATACTGCTCCAGCCAATGTGTGTGTTTTTTTAATTGCATTAGGCCATTTCTTTTCTAACCCATTTCAAATGTTAGAGAAATAGAAAGCTAATTTCTTTCTTCTCTCCCCTTTTCTTGCTGGGTAACAGAGTTGTAAATGCCCTTGATTTTTTTTTTAAAAATTGAAGTTTAAGCGATGATAACTTTTGTAGTTTATCCAGCATATACCCTCTGTTACAACTGAATCATGGGGAAAATAATAGTACCTGCTTCATAGAGTTGTAGTGAGGATTAAATGAGATGGTACTGAACATGAAAAGTCTGAACATGGGCATTTCTGCTAACAACATTCTTAGTGATTCCAAATCTTTAGTGATGAGACTAGTCATCTATACTAATAAAAGGATAATATGCTAATTAGACTGGACATCTTCCAGATGTCCTTCTAGACAAAGCCACAGTGGCGGGGCCGAGGCAGACGCAGGTAGGGGCGGTCAGGCCAGCAGGGGAGAGCAGTTAGGGGGCGATCAGGCCAGCTGGGGAGAGTAGTTAGGGAGCTATCAGGCCGGCAGGGGAGAGCACTTAGAGGGACGATCAGGCCAGCAGGCGAGAACAGTTAGGGGGCAATCAGGCCGGCAGGCAGAGGCTAGGGGCAGTCAGGTCAGCAGGCAGAGGTGGTTAGGGGCAATCAGGCCAGCAGGCAGGCAAGCGGTTAGGAGCCAGCGGCCCTGGATTGCGAGAGGGATGTCCCGGATTGGAGAGGGTGCAGGCCACGCTGAGAGACCCCCCTCCCATGCACGAATTTCATGCACCAGGCCTCTAGTCCTATATAATAAAAGCCTAATATGCTAAGTGTTCAGTTGTCCTGTTAGCCATTCAACCAATCAAAGCATAATATGCTAATGATATGCTAAGGCCACTCACCTGCTTGCTATGATGTGCACTGACCACCAGGGGGCAGACGCTCAACGCAGGAGCTGCCCCCTGGTGGTCAGTGCACTCCCACAGGGGGAGCACCTCTCAGCCAGAAGCAGGGCTCACGGCTGGCGCAGAAGCAGTGGCGGGAGCCTCCCCTGCCTCCAAGGCAGTGCTAAGGATGCCTGACTGATGGCTTAGGCCTGCTCCCTGTGGGCTCCCAAACTGTGAGAGGGCACAGGCCAACCTGAGGGACCCCCCCCTCCCCCCGCCAAGTGCAAGAATTTCATGCACTGGGCCTCTAGTCTGTCTGTATAAAATGCCTGAGTAATTCAGATAAACAACACTGAGGCCTGGAGGAACTGACTAATTTTCCCTAGGTCACTCATTGACATAGGGGCAGTCCTCAGAATAGTCTCTGCAAGTTCTATTTTTAAAAGTTTTCTAGATACTAATGCTATATCTTCCCATGGAAAAAGAAATCTCAAATAAAGGTATTCTGTATTTCCTGAAAGGATGGCCATACCTATGAATCTGTTTATATTGAATTAAATATGCATCTGTTTGCATTTAATACATGAAAATCTACTAGACAAAACACTTCAGTCTTGGGAATAAGAAAATTTATAGTGGAGAAGGCAGCCAATATTTTTAAGAATACCTTTGAAATAATGCAGTAATTATCTGATAAGACAATAGTAAGACATTTCCAGAGATTTATTGAGCTCATATGAAGACTATTTAATTGTTATTTAATAGAAAATAGAAAAAAGTTGTGGTACATCAATACAGTGGAATGCCATTCAGCCACTACTGACTGGTTGTAGAATGACATTAGTATGAAAGAGAGTTCATAGTAGAATAATAGATACAAAACAGTATTTTTAGCATGATTCCATTTTTGTTTAAAAGTTGTAATAATTAAAATATATTTATGTAAAGAATAAATGGAAGTTATACACCAAGGTGGTGTTTCTCTCTGGATGGTGGCGTTGTGGCCTTCCTTCTTTCCTTTCCTCTCTCTCCTTCCTTCCCTCCCCCTTCCCTCCCTTCCTTCTCTTACTTTCTGTCTTTCTGCTTTTTTTCATGTGAATATTGGTTAAGCTCCTTCTTTGTGGCTGACACTGTACTCAGCACTGTGGTAAATAAGTGGAAGTGTTTGGGCTGATCCCATTCTTAGGGAAATAACTGGATCTAGAGTAATCAAAAGTTTATCTGCCATGTTTCTGTTTAACCCACGGGTATACCTATAAAGGACACCTGTGGGTTAACTTACGGTTCTCTGCCAGCTATCTTTCCTTCCTCCTTCCTTTCATCCTTCCACTTATCATCCATCCATCATTTAGGCATCCATCCATTTATCTATCCATCTGTTTTCATCATTCAATAAGCATTCACTAAGTATCTGCAATGTATCTATGAACTGATCATGGAAAGATGAAGAAGATACTCTTCTCTAGATGCTCATTGTCGTGTGTGTGTGTGTGTGTGTGTGTGTGTGTGTGTGTGTGTGTGTTTTAAAGATGTTTAGAGAGAGAGGAAGGGGAGGGAGAGAGGAAACATGGGTGAGAGAGGAACATCAGATGTGAGAGTGAAACAGGATTGTTCGGCTGTCTCCCGCACACCTCCTACCGAGGATTGATTCCACATCGTGGGCATGTGCCCCAACTGAGAGTAGAACTGGTATTCCTTCAGTGCATGGGACAATACCCAAACACCCGCCAGGGCTGTCTTTTTTTTTAATAAACTTTTTATTTTGGAATAATTTTAGATTTATAGAAAAGTTGCAAAGATAGTGCAAAGCGTTCCCATAGTCCTTCACCCTGTTTTTTGGTTTTTCTAATGTTACCATCTTAAATAACCATGGTATATTTATCAAACCCGAGGAACCAACATTAATACATTACTATTAACTAAACTTGAGACTTACTCAGATTTCACCAGTTTTCCAATAACATCCTCCTTGTGTTCCAGCATCCAGTCCAGGAGACTACATTGCATTTTGTTGTCAGGCCTCCTCTCTGGTAACAGTTTCTCAGACTTTCCTTTTTATCCAATGTGTGTGTATGTGTATGTGTGTGTGTGTGTGTGTGTGTGTGTGTGTGTGTTTTATCAATATATATATTGATTTCAGAGAAGAAGGGAGAAGGGGAGAGAGATAAGAAACATCAATGATGAGAGAGAATCATTGATTGGCTGCCTCCTGCACGCCCCTACTGACGATCAGCCATAACCCAGGCATGTGCCCTGACCGGGTTTCTAACCCTGACTTCCTGCATCATAGATCAATGTTCAACCACTGAGCCACACTGGCCGGGCTAATGTTGTCTTTTTTATTATTAGACTAAGGTTACGGGTTTTTGGAAAGAATACCACTGAGGTGAAACACCCATTTCATCACATCATGTCAAGGGGTACCTGATATCCACATAGCATCCCTGGTGGTGTTAAACTTGATCACTTGGTTAAGTAGTGTTTGCCAGGTTTCTCCACTGCAAGGTTACTATATTTTCTTTGGATGTGATTCATTAACTCCAACTGCTCTCACTGAGGAGAAGGATTAAGCTCTGCTTCTGGAGGGGGCATGTATCTACATCTATTGTTTGGAAATCTAAGAGGAAGACTTGTTCCTTTATCTTTACATATTTACTTATCCATCATTTATTTATATCAGAATGGTCTCATAGATATTTATTTTGTATTATAGGTTATAATCTCATATGACGTTATTTTGTTTCCCATATTGATCCAACCTTGGCCATTGAGAGTTCTTTGTTCTTTTTATCAGGGTAAAAAAACACACCACTTTTAAAAATTTATCTTTATTGTTGAAAGTATTACAGCTGTTCTCTTTGTTTTTTCTCCCATTGATCCCCTTCCCCCCACAACTGCCCCTCCCAGGCCTTTCAGTTGGCTCTGGTGTCCCCTTGACATCCCATCTTTTGTTTATTGAGCACTTCCTTCCTTTCTAATATACAAGATGCTCCAGGTTCCTCTTGTGTTTTTCCTGCCTCCGCCCTAGAATTAGCCATGTGTCCAAGGAGCCCTGATTCCTTTTATTGGAGAATGGTATTTAGAAATCAAGAGCTAGGTGCTCAGCATTTATTGTCTTTTGAGAGAAAGGAGACAGAAAAAGTGAAAATGTTATGTGTAATGTTCAAAATGCTGTGGAAGCAGAGAGAACAGAGTGACCACTTTAGGCACGGGGAGTCATCACTGAAGAAATGGTATTTGAAGTTGAGTCAAGTTTTCTAGCAGAGGTCAGAGTTGTGGGAGTAGGAATAGGAAGGAGTGGTAGGAAACATGTCAGCAATCAAGGGCATCTGACTTTCTAATTTGATCTGACTGTAGACTTACAATGACAATGATAGTGGCTCTGTGATGTTCTCTTTATATAAAAATTAGCAATTTTCACAGATTGTCTCTTTAGGAGAGGTTTTTTTCTATGTGAGCCCTGACAGTTGACAGTACTCCCTCCCTCCCTGTCTTCCTTTCAGTCTTTCTTCCTTTTAAACGTGTCTAGTTCCTACTCTCTGCCAGGCCCAGTACAAGGTACAGGAGTACAGAGAAGAATTTGATAGCTTCTGTTATCAAGAAGTTCTGTCCCCTATACCTATATCATTTTACTTCTCTTCCCTATAGCCCTTCACCAAGTGTCTCATTATTAATGCTTTTGCAGAACAGCATAAAAAATGAAGAGTAAGTATTAGCAATGTCTGTATTGTGAATCTGTATAATACTTGACTCATTCAGAAAGTCTTTTATGTTCACAGATAACAGTTGGTGTATATGATCCCTGTAACTTAGCCCAATACCCTGGATGGCCTTTGAGGAATTTTTTGGTCCTAGCAGCACACAAATGGTACAGTATTTACATGTGACTGTCTTGTCTGTCTGTCTGTCTATATGTTTTTGACAATGTGTCTGCCTATGTCTGCATTTTTTTTTCCCACTTCTGGCACACAAACCAGGTGGGAGTCAATAAATCAGTCATGATCCAATTTCCATCAGTGGTGAGCCCCTAAGCAGGCCTGTTGTGGAGCTACAGGTTGTGACCATACTGTATTAAAGATGTTTCAGAATATGGCAGGGCAAGTAGCCAGAGGTCCTGACCCTGAAATTCTTCAGTCCTCTCTTCAGCTTTCAGATAGCATTATCCTTTTGCTTCCAGCCTTCTTTTGTCCTACCCTAAAATAATTTAAAAGGAGGGTACCTAAAAGGCCAATATACATTTGAAAAGATGCTCAACATCATTGATCATCAAGGAAGTAAAATGAAATACTAATCCTATATAATAAATAGGTAATATGCAAATTAACCCTCATTCCCTCACAAGATGGCTGCCTGTGACTAGGCCGGCAGGGGTGTAGTGAGGGACGACCAAACGACTGAACAGCAGGCTGCGTGGGGTGACCAGGCTGGTGGAGGGGCCGTGAGGGGCAACCAGGCCAGCGGAGGGGGCAGTTGGGGGTGACCAGGCCGGCAGGGGGGGCAGTAAGAGGCGACCAGGCTGGCGAAGGTGCAGTTAGGGGTGACCAGGGGGGTACAGTTCGGGGTGACCAGGCCACAGGGGGATCAGTTGGGGGCGATTAGGCTGGCAGGGGGGCATTGAGGGGCGACTAGGCTGGTGGGGGAGGCAGTTGGCAACCAGGCCAGCAGGGGGGGCAGTTAGGGGCGACCAGGCCGGCAGGGAGGGTGCGGTTGGGGGTGACCTGGCCGGCAGCGGGGGGCAGTGAGGGGTGATCAGGCCGGCAGGGCGGGGGGCAGTTAGGGACAACCAGGCAGGCAGGCAGGTGAGCAATTAGGAGCCAGCGGTCCGGGATTGTGAGAGGGATGTCTGACTGCCAGTTTAGGCCTGATCCCGAGGATCAGACATCCCCAAGGAGTCCCGGATTAGAGAGGGTGCAGGCTGGGCTGAGGGACCCCCTCCCCGCCTCTTCCCTCCCCCCCATGCACGAATTTTGTGAACCGGGCCTCTAGTCATTAATAATTCACAATATCAAGTCTTGTTGAAGATGTGGAGCAATTGGAACTCTCAGACACTGCTGGAAAACTGGCAGTATCTATCACAGTTAAAAATATCCATAGCTCAGCAATTGTACTCTCAAGTATATATCATACATAAATGCTCACTCAGATACAAGCAAAACACATATCAAGAACGTTTATGGCTGGGAGGCTCACTTTGTTGGAGCATCTTCTCGTACACCAAAAGGTTATGAGTCTGATTCCTGATCAGGGCACATATGAGAGGCAACAAATCAATGTTTCTCTCTCACACTGTTTTTTTCTCTCTCCCTTCCTCACTCTCTAAAAATCAACTAAAAATAAAACATATCCTTGGACAAGGATTTTTTTTAAAAAAACAAATTTAAAAATATAGAATATATTTTTTAAAATATTTTTTCCATTGATTTTTAGGGAGAGAGGAAGGGAGAGGAATAGAGAGCTAGAAACATCAATGAGAGAGAAACATCATTGATCAGCTGCCTCCTGCACACCCCCTACTGGGGATGGATCCCACAACCCAGGCATGTGCCCTGACTGGGAATCAACTGGTGACCTCTTGGTTCATAGATTGATCCTCAACCACTAAGTCACATAGGCCGGGCTGTCGCAGCATTATTCTTAATAACCCCAAACGGGGAATAACCCGTATGTCATTCAGTAATGAAATGGAGTGGAATAAATTGTGGTGTATTCATTGCAATGGAATGCTATGTTACAAATTTTAGTGAACTGCTGATACATGTATCAATATAGATGAGTTTTAAAAACCTGTTGAGTGAAATAAGCTCAATATAAAAGAATATATACTTGGAAGTTAGAGTAGTTACTTTTGAAGGGGTGGTTAATAACTGGGAGAAGCCATGAGATAGGCTCCTTTATATTTAAAAGTTGTGTACTTGAGTTTGTGGCTACTTTACTTAAGTCAAAATGTTTACTTTAAAAAAGTGAAGGTAGCTAAGTTATAGATCAGGGGTCCTCAAACTACGGCCCGCGGGCCACATGCGGCCCCCCGAAAGTATCCGGCCCGCCGGGTGTTTTTGCTGCCGCTGCCTGTCCTGCTTAGCAGCCGACTCGTCCCGGGCCCGCAGTGCGCATGTGTGGAATGTCTGAGGGACAGTGAACTGGCCCCCTGTTTAAAAAGTTTGAGGACCTCTGTTATAGATTGTCCCCAGTGGGAGAATGGTTATACTTACTAGTGCTTATCCAGGTGGTCAGTCTATCTAGTGCACATGGGTTTCCTAACTACTGAAGTGTGGCTTCATAGAATTTAAGTGCAGATGGAGAGAAGGGCGACCAGGAGAACCCATGCATGCCCTAGCCATTCTTTTCAATGTCTTGTAAGCTTTTTTCTCCTACATTTAAGATTTATTTGTCAGAATTATTTAAGATTGTTATATGAAATTCACCTAGAAAGAAATCACAGCCTATTCCGCCTTCAGCCTCTAAGCACCAAGACAAAGGAAGCATACAAGGATGTATTCAGAATCTCTCAAAGGTTAAGGCCATCCCTTGAGGGTGTCAGAGAAGCATAATTACAATGAATTGCATTCTTTCAGCCTGGATTTGCTGAAGTTCTAATGTGAGCTTTTTCTTTTCCCTCCTTAAAAAAATAAAAACTAAAACCAACCGGGGCCTGACATCAGGAGTAGTAGTTTCCAGTCTGTTGAAGTCCTCTGCTTCCGGGACCGCACCTTGCAGGGGGTCAGAGACATCACCCACAGCATCATCTTTGAAGTGAAGCTTCCAGAAATGGCTTTTAGCCCAGGTAATTGGCTGGTCTCTGAGAATGCATATAATTATTATTTGTCATAAGCCTAATCAGGCTTAACTTTCCTTTCATCCTTTTACAATAGCAGCAGAAGGGAAAGAAGAGTACAATTTCTACCTCTTTGTCAATGTGATCACCTCCCTTGAACAGAGAGCAGCTCTGCTAGTCTGACAGGCACAAAGGCAAAGATTGTCCCCAGGAAATTTTCTCCAGGCAGGATTTTTCAATCTTAAGGATGTTTTTCCCCCTAGTTTTGTTTTTATTTTTGCTTAAGACACAATCTTTATTCCTGACACTTCTGAAAGGAAAAATGAAATATTAATGCACTGACATACTTATTTGTTACAAACTTAAAGTTGTGTGTGATTCTACTCTCCATGCACTAAATGAGTGAGCAAAAGTGCCATGTCTCTTTCCACATTTAATATTTTTCATTTGGTCCTGTGTGATAGATATCAGCTATTCTCCTCCTTTCATAAATAAGGAAACAGGCTTACAGACCTTTTATATAGATGTGTGTGTGTGTGTGTGTGTGTGTGTGTGTGTGTGTGTGTGTGTGTCTTACACTTATGTTTATATTCCTGTCACAGAACACATATTGAAGTTTGATACTTACTAGTAACCACCACATGGAATATTCCTTATGAGGAATCTGTCCTGTTTAAAAGACAGAACACAATGTCTGGCATGTTATAGGTGCTTTATAAATGCTGATTTATGTTAATTTCCTGTCACACTAAGCCTAGCACTCTCCAAAAGGATCCCTCACATTTTTGTGTCTTACATGCTTTTCAGAGTAGTTTCACATACATTGTTCAATTCGCTCCTCACAATGTCCCACATAGCTTCAAGGCACATTGCTTTCTTTAATCCACAAGTCATGTGCCTTAAAGTGTTTTAGTGGTGGGGTGGGGAGGGGAGGATGTTAAAATTTCTTCTGAGCTGGCATTTCCAGAATGCAGAATTCAGAAGGATCCAGGATTGACTCTGATGACATTTTATCAGTAATTCTTTGCTGTAGCACTGATAAATGTCTTAAAGAGACTTCTTAGAGAGATTGACCTCAAAGTGCTCGGTCAGACAATTGGGGAAGTGGCTTACTTGTTACTTTGAGCCATAAGAAATCCATTGCTTCCCTGCTATTTTTAGATAGTTGCATTTGGTTTAGCACCCTCTTCTGGCACATTCTAAAATAGCTTCCATGTGATGCTAACTTACATACTGTACTTTTGTTATATTAAAGCCACAACTTGAGGATAGTTCTAGGGAAATGAGGTTAACTAAGAAGTAATGCGGGCCTGGTCTACACCTGGCAGGCCACCATTGCCTTCCATACTTCCCTCCCTAAATCCTGCCAATCACCCTTGGGGGAGGCACTTTTCTTTCCATTTTTAAGTTAAAGTCACTGAATTACTCTTATTCCCTATTCCCAATATCACTGATGCTTGATGGAACTGGCAAACCCAGGAAATACTGCATTTACATTTGAAAAAGAGGCTTTCTATAATCCAGTAATGTCTCAATACATCTTTTTTGAGTGTGGATGGAAAGGCAATTTTTCTTTATTTTTTTCATGTGAATTAATAGTTCCCCTTTTAGCTGTAAATTAAACTTTATCTTTCACCCTGGCCAGGTGGTTCAGTTGTTTGAAGAATCATCCCATACACCAAAGGGTTTCAGGATCGATCCCTGGTCAGGGCACATCTTAGGTTTGCAGGTTTGATGCCCGGTTGAGTTGCATTGGGAGGCAACCAGTGGATGTTTCTCTTTCACATCTATGTTTCTCTCTCCCTCCCACTCTAAAATCAGTAAAATTAAAAAACAACAACATATCCTTGGGCAAGGATTAAAAAAATCTTTCTAAATAATTATTCTGTATCATAGTATGAACTGAAGGTATTAGAATAGCAGGATTTTTTAGTATTTCTAAGACAGCCCATAGTTGCAGTGGTATAACAAGTATAATTTTAAATATCCTATATTTTCTTACACTCTTCATAGTGTAGCCAAACCCACCCTCCATTGCTAATATAAAGAATATCCTGGCAACTGGCTGAAGGAGGCAGCAGATGCTGCTGAGGGTGGGAGAGCCCTCATTTTAATTCCTGTCCTGATGTTCCTCCTAGTTGACTAACTGGAAAAACAGGTCCTAAGTTTCCCCTAAAAATCTTTTCTCAATAATTTTGGATATGACTTATAGATGTAGTTTATATGGAAGCAGGTATGATAGATTAAATATTGCCATATATACAGTATCCCAAAAATGTATACAGGCACTTTGAATAGTTATAAAGGTAACTAGAGGCCTTCGTGCACCAGTAGGGTCCCTTGGCATGGCTGGCGATCGGGGTCAATCGGGGCCATCTTGCCTAGTCCTGATTGGGGCCATGGGGGCCGGCCGGCCGGAGAGGGACTGTGGAAGGTTGGCCAGCCAGGGAGGGACCATGGGAGGGCTCCAGGGCAGGTCCGGCCTATCTTACCCAGCCGTGACTGGGGCTGATTGGAGCCAGGGAGGGCCATGGAAGAGCCCATCTAGCCCAGTCCTGATCCAGGCTGGCCAGCCAGGGAAGGACTGTGGGAGGTTGGCCAGCCGGGGAGGGATCACGGGAGGGCTCCAGGGCGTGTCCGACCATCTCGCCCAGTCCTGATCAGCCGGAACCCAGCAGCAAGCTAACCTATTGGAGTGTCTGCTCCCTGGTGGTCAGTGTGTGTCATAGTGACTGGTGGAACGGTCAAACGAATGGTCAGACACTTAGCATATTATGCTTTTATTATATAGGATGTTTATTAAAATACATTTCATTTTCAAAATTGAGCTATCTGTTAAAGTGTGTATACATTTTGGGGGGACACCCTGTATAGAATTTTTTCATTGTCAATAAGTTTAAAGTACATCTAATTTTCTTAGAAATAGCAATAGCATTTTGAGTACTGAGATGTTTTAATTTGAAATGATATTTTGTTTTTGTCCCATGATTTTTTTTTTTTTTTGAGAAAGCTTAGGCTGGAGTTATGAACTACAGTACTAGACTGTATTTGCCAGGTTTCTTATGCTGTGTATTAGGGAAGCATTTTTTATTAATGTAAGAATAGTAAGGAAATATGATTTAGTAACAAGTCTGAATTCTTTTTCCCAGAAAAAGAATTTTGAAGTTTTAACCTCTTTTAAGAACTCAAATTTATTATATCAGTTTTAATTTTTCATGACTCTGAAAACAGGACCACACCAGAGGCCTGAATTAGAACAAGAAGGGACATTTGTTTTTGGACTTCTTTCTGTGAATGATGCCCCCCAGCCAAATTGAGGCTCAAGTAGCTTTCCAGAATGATTGGTTCCAAGGTTTTCCATTGGTCATCCTAGCTCATCTTTTCACAAAGAAAAGATTATGTAAATGAATCAACACCTTCTAGGTCCCATAATTATATTAAGCAATATTATTTTATTTTATTTTTATTGATTTCAGTGAGGAAGGGAAAAGGAGAGAGAGAAACATCAATGATGAGAACCATTGATTGGCTGCCTCCTGCACACCCACTACTGGGGATCGAGCCTGCAATCTGGGCATGTGCCCTTCACCGGAATTGAACCTGGGACCCTTCATTCCGCAGGCCAACTCTCTATCCACTGAGCCAAACCGGTCAGGGTGCAATACTATTTTTTTTTTTAATGAAAGGTCAAAAGCTAAAAAGTTTCCAAGGAAAGAAAAATAGAGGTGTCAATAGAAATCTAAAAGAAGGAGAGTGGCCAAAGAACACCAGTGTATCATTAGAAACAAAATTTCTCCCAATAGTTTTGTACATTAAGTCAAGGAGTTTCTGTTCCTTCAGAGACTTATGTAAGGCAGACATTGGAGGGGATGCCATTAGGGTGGGTTGTAGCTGGGTGAATTTCCTGCGAAGGAATTGAGGCTTTATTGTGAATTTCAGGGATTCAGTGAGATCTAGAGATGTGGCGAGTGTAAGAGAGTGGCTGGACCCCATTAGCAAGTTTTCACCAAGAAAGTCAGGTTTCCATTAAGGTGAGGAGGTAGCAGGAGTATCTACAAAGCAAGTGAGGTTTTTAAGAGGATTTTGCAACAGTAGAATAGAGCTGTTTTTCCCTAAATGTGTTACCAGTGATGGAAGGAGATACTGAGAGCCAGGTAAATCTGGGAAACACAAAGCCAAATTAAATTCAATGTTCCTTTACTGTAGGCTCCTCAAAGCTTTTATCTCCCTCATATGCAACTTGAATCTCCAGGTTTGGGTGGTGGTAAGGAGTGGATAGGGAACACAGAAATGGGTCCCGAGGTATTTCCCATGTCTATTAGCCACAGTATCCTTACCTTCTGAACTGCCAGAATTGGAGTTACATAGGCACCCATAGCGGACGTTAAAAGAGATAGGGAAGGGGAATGTCTAAATGGATAAGGATGAGCTTAAAGGAAAGGGCAGTTTAACAGAGGGACAGTCCTCTTGGACTATGATCTGCCCACAGGTAGGTACACAATGATGGAGTTGAGTGGCTGAGCAGAGGGACACAAAAATGAGGAACAGAAGGGATGTACTGTTCACATCTCAGTGGGAACTTCATCAGAAGCTGTGCTGCCATCACAGTAGTCTGTTTCCTTAGAATAGACAGAGAACCTTCAACAGGGTTATACCAGTGCCAAATATGATTGGGTTTTTTTTGAGCAACTGCAGAAATCAAAGCAACTTGGGCTAGAGTTGAGGGCTATTTCAGAAGCTCCTCTACAGGTCTATTGGCCTCTAAACAAGATTCCTGGTAGCCATGGAAGATGGGAAGGCAACTGAGGCAAGTAGATGCAAATTCAGGCCCAAGAACCTTTTTGAGAAGAGTGTACCAAAAGTTTATCAGTATATGGGCCATCTTGCTGCTTGACTGACTTGTTTTTATCCTCTCCTTCATTGAATTTATTGTTTTATTTGCTTTAAGATTGTCCCAAAGCAGTTGGATGGGAAAAGAACCAGAAAGGAGGCATGGGACCAAGGATGGTGAACCTCAGTGAGTGCATGGACCCTAAAAGGTATATTTTAGAAGATAGTTTCTTCAATGGATCTTTTGCACATTAGGTTCTATGAGGTCAATGGCACTGCACAATTCAGTCCAGGGGTGCCATTCACATGAACAATGGGTGTTATTGCATTCTTTGCTGCCTAATTCATAATTTAAGTTTGGTTGTGGGAATTAGTATTAATGATGGATAGCCTGAAGGGCACACAGTTCATCTGTTCATGTAGACATTCTAAATTTTATTCTTGCTTCAAGCACAGACTCTAAGACCTGTATATCTGCAATATGTTGTAGTCCTTTATTCATTGCCCTTTAATTTTGTTCTAGTAGCCTACATTGAAGGACATTATAAGAAATATTTCATGGAAACCAATATTGTATTTAAGGGAGAGTGTAAGTGCACCCTTTATTGAGGGCATGGAAGAAAAGTCTCTGTTTTCAGTTTTAGGAAAAACTTTCTTCTTAAGCAGCTGGTAGCTGGTGTGTTTTTATTTATAGACACAATGACTTCTAGTACCAGTCATGCTTCTGTTTTCATCTTCACAGCCGGGAGCTTAGTATCAAATATGTGGCCTATTTCTAACAATTGCAGAGGACTACAGTGTTACGATTCTGCACAGTAACCTTTCTCCTACCCTTTACCCTCAAGCTTCATCTTAGTTTTCCTTTGATTCTAATTTCCTAAGTATTTGTTTCTTCTTTTCTCATATAGTTACTTCTATTCAAAAAGGCCAAAATTGGGGTATAAATGAGTGACTGACTGAATAATTAAATAATTCTCTCATTTTCTAGGTTAGCTGAGTCATCAGTGGATCTAAATCTCAAATTGATGTGTTGGAGATTAGTGCCTACTTTGGACTTAGACAAAGTTGTGTCTGTCAAATGTCTGCTGCTTGGAGCTGGCACCTTGGGCTGTAATGTAGCTAGGACACTGATGGTAAGTTTGTAGGGGCCAAATGGTACCTTTGAAGCTTCTTTTCCCATTTTACTATATCTGATTGCCTTCCACCTCCCAGATGCCCTTTCCTCTCTCTCTCTCTCTTCCTTCTCCCTCCCTCTCAGTTTATTTTTAAATATAAATGGAACACATGCTTTTATTATAAGGTAAAAACACAAAGTCCCTCCATCTCCATCCCAAGCCACATTTCCCAGAATTAAGTAGACTTTATAGATTAATATGCAGTATATTTTCCCCTGAAGTATTCATAGGCATATACAAATGAGAGACATTTGTCATCATTGCTGTTATTTATTTTTATGAAAATTGGATCATAGCATACTGTCTATAACAGGTTTTTATTTTTAACTTAATATGAAAATAATTATGGCTCTCTTTTTATGTATTCCATATTATCTATATGTACAATTTCATTGTATGACTGAGTCCTCGGTTTATTTAATCACTGTCAGCATATTTTTCTTTTAGAGATGATAATGGTATGAACATTTTTACTTTTATATCTTTACATATTCATAGTATTATTTCTTTTGGGAAAAAGTTCTAGAAGTAGAATTGCTATAATAATTTTTTTTCTTCCCAAATTAAATTATCTTCCAAAAACATGTGAGGAACAGAGCTTTTTATTTGCATTTCTTTAATTAGTGAGGGTGAGTCTTAAATTTTATTTCTTTTGTGAAATTTATTTCTTCTATTCATGTCCTCTGGGTTGTGTTTCTTTTATTGTTTTGGAGTTCTTTTTATTATGGATTAACCTTTTTTTGTTATATGATACAAATCTTTTTCTCAACATATTAAAGTATATTTAGCCATATAAGGTTTTTTTTTAATTTTTGTGACTCATTATGTTAGTCTTTTTTTTTTATGGTTTACAACACTTCTGCATAAAAGTTATAAAAAAGGAAAGTTATCCATTTTCCTATCACTTTTTCACTTTGTTCCTTTTAGTGTTTGTTTAATATACATTTTAAAACCACATATGATATATAATAATGTCCCTTGCTTTTATAAGTTAACATTGTAAACACTTTCCCAGGTCATTAAAAAGGGTACCTTTTTAATGGCTTTAGAATATGCCTTCTTGTATAAGGAAACATAATTTACTGGGACATTCCTTTAATGTTAGGCATTAACATTGATTCCAATATTTTACTTAAGTATAAATTTTTATAAATTTTTACATAGCCATAAATTATGTTGCTAAGAACATCTTTGTGATTACATCTTCAGACTATTTCCTAGGAAAGATTGCTGGAAGTAGGTCAAAGGATGTGTGCATTTTAAAGACTCCAGAAACATTGCCAAATTACTTTCCAGAAAAATTACACCAGTTTACGTCCTCGACCAGTAAAACAGGTGTTTCACTGCCACATCCTCACCAGCATTGAGTATTGTAATTTTCTTTAATCTTTGCAGATTAGCCATTTAAACTGTGTAGCATTCCGGGAAGCCAGAAGTTAAGTGTGAAAGTCCACCTGCATGTGACTAACCCATGGCATGTTTGTAATTTATCTGGCTTTCTTCCCCCTGCCCAGCATGTCCCCAGACTGCCTTCCTTGCTATCCACTCAGCGTTGCTTTAAAGCAGGGGTCCTCAAACTACGGCCCGCGGGCCACATGCAAATACAAATATTGTATTTGTTCCCATTTTGTTTTTTTACTTCAAAATAAGATATGTGCAGTGTGCATAGGAATTTGTTCATAGTTTTTTTTAAAACTACAGTCCGGTCCTCCAATGGTCTGAGGGACAGTGAACTGGCCCCCTGTTTAAAAAGTTTGAGGACACCTGCTTTAAAGAATGCAAAAATACTTTAGAAATAAATATCCCCAAACTAAGCACAAATGACTTGGATTTCCCACACCTTAAGTCTCTGTCCACGGTAGATTATTTAGCTGGGTTAGTAGACCAAAAAGTTAACTGTGGACATCAAAACAAACAATTGATCTAAACTAAGGTTTTCAAAAGATGGATTCTAGCCTGTCTTTCTCAACCCCCAAAACAAATCTTGAGTCTACATTGATTGTTCCCCCTAGAATCGTCAGTCTAATTTAGTTTCAAGGTCCCTAATAGAAGGTTATTGAAAGGAAAGAGAGCGGAATCTTAGGTTTATGGCTAATCCTGTCAGAGCTTCTCTTAAAATAAATCATTATGCTTATTTATGATCTACTGAAATACACACACCCCACCTCACCCCCCAAAAAGTAGGCATCTTCATTTGGTTGTAACTCTAGGGATCTCATTTTTTCCCCACCATTAACTACATCTATGACTTTAGGTGAGTCACTTACCTTTTCTGGGCTTTAGTTTCCATATATGTAAAACAAAGTATAGACTAAGAATTTTAGATATCCCATCCAACTTTGAAGTTGTGTGGTTCTATAAGACTTTATAAGATGAAAACTGAGAATATTGGAATCATACTCTATATTCCAGATTATTAAGGCTTTTGCCTCTTGGAGAAATAATACAAAATAACTTGTAAGTCATTTCCCCCAAATGTTAATTTAAGCTTTAAGTAAGTTTTAAGATGAGCTGTTATTTATACTTACAAAATTATTCCTTAAAGGAAAGCAACGACATTGGGGATTATTGCTAATTATAGCAACATAGACAATTTTTATAAGACTCGCCTCTAAATCTTTTTCTGGTGCCACTGTCAAAAGTAATGAATTATTAGTTAGAGCAACTCTGACATTTCTTAGTCTCATTACACAGGAAACCAGGCACTGGCTATATAATTATTTTATCTTTTAAAGGAAGTTGATATTCTATTTATAAAAAACTGAATTTACACAATTTAATTTCTGAAGTTCCCTATATTTTGAGGTCCCTAAGCTGCTCCAAAGCAAACCCATTTTAGGTATTTTAAGAGAGATACCCCGTGAAATGTTCACCAGAAACACACCATGATATCCTGTTTCCATGCAGGGGTGGGGCGTCAGACACATCACATTTGTGGACAATGCCAAGATCTCCTACTCCAATCCTGTGAGGCAGCCTCTCTATGAATTTGAAGATTGCCTAACCGGTGGCAAGCCCAAGGCCCTGGCTGCAGCAGACCGGCTCCAGAGAATATTCCCCGGAGTGGTATGTTGATGCTGTTTGGGAATGTCACAGGTTGCTCCTATATCTTTAATGTTTAAGTCTTGAGGAATGAGGCGGTATGGTATTGGTGAAAGACATTCAGACATCTGTCACTTACTACGAGGCCCTCATCATGTGGCTGAGCCTCTGTTCCTCATCACAGAGATGGGGATTAAAAGACAAAACAAAACCTAATATATTATTGTATAAAGAAATGAAGAATATATGAAAAAATATTTTGTGAGTTATAATGCCTTATCTGACTTTAAGTTGAGGAATTCTGGGGGTATGTATATTTTTATATCCTGCCTTGTTCCAAAGGGGTTATGGTGGCAGATGTAGGATTCTATTTTTCCTTCTTCATCAGAATACACAGATAGCTACTTAGAACACAATTATGAAATTAAATTGAATGTAAGTCTGTGCAGAAGAAAGATTGAGCTAAATGTTTAGCTTTTTACTCTAGCTGCTGCTTATTTTTGAGTTTGATCATTTAAACACCAGATAATAGGAGACAAGTCATTCAGCTCACTTGGTTCAAAATCTTGTCAGGGTTTTTCCGTCATTCTGCAAAAGAGATTCTGCATCTTGCATGCTTAATCAATTTACCTGACAGAGGTTAGATTAGGTGTCTCTGAAGCATCTGTTTATACTTAAAATGCCATAAGAGACTCAGCCCTAGCTTAAAAAAAAAGAAAAAAAAAAGTAAGCCCACTTTCTCAAAGTTTCTCTATTTAGTTACTCATTATTCATTCATTTTAGATGTCTTTACTTTAGAAGTAACTTTGACAGCTTTGTTCACTTGAGCAGCATATCTGAGGAATGTCATTTATTGGGTTTAATTCAACGGTATTGATTGAGCACCCACTATGTATCCAGCTAGGTTACTGGATGCCAAAAGAAATAAGAATAAATTACAACCCCGTCATTAAGAAGATTTATGAGTTAGGTTGCTGCTGTGACAATATTGCATATCATACATCCCAACATTTTAGTAGCTTACAATTATAAATATTTATTTCATGCTTACAGGAGTGTAGGTTGACTGTGGTTTAGCTGCTGGGCTAGGCTGGACTCCAAGCTTCAAATCAGGTTCTAGTCTTCTCTGTATGTCATTATTTCAAAATCTAGGCTCAAGGAGCAATAGGCATCTGATCCTGCTCTTCTTATGGTAAGAAGATGGAAGTGTAAAAGCATTGGTAAAAACTTACCATACTTATACCTCTTAAAGTCTTAGCTCACTAATAGCAATATGCCGTGTCCTCCATCTCCATCGCCAAAGTAATTCACAGGGCCACACTCAAAGTCAGTGGGGTAGGTCAGTACATTCTGCTTTCCTAGTGGGAGGTCTTGCAGTCATATGGCAAAGGGCATGGAAGTATAATTCTATTAGAGGGATGCAGTACATAGCTGAGAAGAAGAATCTAGTCTAATCACTGACGAGTGTTATGAACTCCCCTTGGGGTCCCAACAGATCTGGCTTTGAATCTGAGCTCTGCCACTTATTTGTTGCCTGAAATATTGGCTTGCTCAGATCCTAGCCATTGTCTATGAGCCAGCTCAGTTCCTCCTATTTATTTGTTTATCCTGTTACTTAATTATCCATCAAATATTTAAGGCTATGTGCTTGGGATTAGGAAACAAAACAGCCAAAGTTTTCTCTTCCTTATTTGGAGCTTATTATCTAGTGGGGGAAACAGGCATTAACAACTAATTTCACAAAATATTATGATTGTAGTAAGTACCCAAAGCAGGAGCTCAGTTGCCATGAGAATGTTTAAGAGGAAGGCCTTACTAAGACTACACTTCCTTGAGGAAACTAAGTCTTGTATGATGAGTGGAGTTAGCTAGACTAATGGTGGCAGAGCTATCTGTGCAAACACTTGTGGTCGTCAGCAGCATGGTGCTTCTGTGGAACTGAAGGAAAGCCAGGGTGGCTGAAGCACAAAGGTCAAGGAAGACAGATAAGAGGCTGGGCAAAAGCAAGAGCCAGACCATCCTGGGCCCTTAGCGATCAAATTCAACTTTCCTTGAAAACATCAGCCCACCAGGACCAAGGCTCTTTCTCTGCTTTTCCATCCCTACTGGATTATTAAGTTCTTGAGCCCAGTAGTTCAGGTCTCTTATACTTTTATCCTTCATGCCTATTAAGTAATCCTATATAATAAAGAGCTAATATGCAATTAGACCGGATGGTGGACCGACCTTCCAGAATGACCAGTGCGGGGGTTGGAGGGGGGGCGGGGCCGTGAGGCTGCAGCAGCTGCAAGGGCCTACCCTTGCACAAATTTCGTGCATCAGGCCTCTAGTAATAGATAATACCCATCAAAGTACTACTATAATTCATTCATGAAAAATACAACCCATCAAAGTACTGCTATAATTCATTCATGAAAAATACTTGTGAAACTATTTCACTTATTGGTTAGCCAGGCTTACCCATAAAGAACATTTTCTCTATATGTTTGATTTAGTGTAGTTTTTACATTCAACAAATATTTATTCATTTCCTTCCTTACACTAGGTCATGGCCAATAGGCTAGTCCTAAGTGAACAAGACATGAAAAGAACTGTTCTGCTACAAACACCATGCCTAATTTGGGCGTTGAATTAATTGAATAGGAAAAAATCTGACCTTTAATAAATCAAAGAACTATTTGAGGTTACCATTTTTTAAAGGCAAGGCAATAAAATTTAGAATTATGGAGCCACACTAAAGGTTTTAAAACCCAGCTCTTAACATCTGCTTCCAACCCTGATGAGTAACTGATAATGGACTAGCTCTCCTATCATAAACAGTTATGCACCTGGAATATATAAAATGACTCTTTTCAGACAGTGGACAACAGGCAGTGAAAGACTGTGATCCCAAACAGAAGGGGAAGAATAAATGCTTGTCCCAACTTATTGCATAAAGGCATTTCCTGGCCCATTTCAGAGTTCATAGGATATTCTTGGTCTGGATGAGCTGAGGAAACTGAGATCAGAATTCAGAGCAGCTAAGGTGGCTGCAATTTGTGGGGCAGACTATCAGACTTCTGGAGTTGTTCAGAGAAGGAGGTCTAGATCAGCGGTCACCAACCTTTCAGACCTCCAGTTGCTGACTGCTAGTCTAGATAGCATCTTGAGTCCTTGAATAGCAAGTCATGCTCTAGGCATGACTCTGTAAGGCTGGGAAAAAGCACCACCATTCCTGCTGTGAGAATGGAGATGCCAGAGATACAAGGCTGGGAGACATTGAATTCCCATCTATCCAGAAGGAAGAGACCTCATTGAATACTCCAAACCATTAGGTGACACCCCAGTAAGGCCATAGAATTAAACATAAAAGCTAAAACTGCAAAGCTTCTAGGAGCAAGCAACTAGTGATCTTGTGATAGGCAAATATTTCTTGGGACCCAGAATACTGACCATAAGTGAAAAAATGTATAACTTGGACTTGGTTGAAATCTAAAGCTTCGCTTCTCAAAAGACACCATTAAGAGAATGAAAAGGCTGGCCAAAACTGAGAAAGTACTCATAGTATGTATATTTGGCAAACATCTTTATCCAGAATACATAAACAAATCCTACTACTCAATAATAAGACGACAGACATACTGTTGTGTTTTTTTTTAAGGGGCAAAAGACTTGGACAGGCACTAATTTCATAGTGAAGCTTTATAAATTTGCAGTGAACACATGCAAATGCTGAACATTAATAGTCATCAGGGAAATATGAATAAAAACCACAAAGATATATCACTACACACCCAATAAAATGGCTACAATTAAGAAGATTAACAGTGCTAAGTGTTATCAGGCTGTGGAGCAACCAGAACTCTCATAGTTGGCTGGCAAAACAAGGCCTTTGGAAATTAGTTGGGCAGTTTCTCATGGAACTAAACATACACATACCTAATGACCCTAAAATTCTACTTTTAGGTATTTAAGAGAAATGAAAACATATACACAGGGATGGGCAAAAGTAGGTTTACAGTTATGAGTTATTTATTAATTAATTATTGTATTATGTATTTGTATTGTCTTCCATATGAACCACTGTAAACCTACTTTTGCCCACCCCTGTATACTAAAAGACTCACACACAAATGTCCATAATAGTTTTATCCATAATAGCCAAAATTTAGAAGTAACCCAGAAAGTGAATAAACAAATTGAGGTATATTCACACAACAAAAAGGAATGTACTATCGATACTTAACAATATGGATGAACCTCAAAAGCATTATGCTGAGTGAAAGAAACCAAACATAAACAAGATATACTATAGGATACCACTTATGTGAGGTTCTAGATTAGGCAAAACCAATCTAGGGTTTAAAAAGTCAGACTAATGCACCCCTATGTTCATTGCAGCATTATTTACAATAGCCACGATATAGAAAAACCTAAGTGTCCATTGATAGATGAATGATTAAAGAACATGTGGTACATATATACAATGGAGTATTACTCAGCCATAAAAGGGATTAAATGTTGCCATTTGTGACAACATGGATGGACCTAGAGGGTATAATGCTAAATAAGTCAGACAGAGAAAGACAAATATATGATTTCACTTATATGTGGAATCTAAAAAACAAAATAAATGAAGAAACAAACATAAATAGAGAGAATGAACTGATGGTTGCCAGGGAGGAGGGGGCCAGGGGAATGGGCAAAAAAATGAAAGGATTAAGAAGTACAAATTGTCCGTTATAAATAGCCACGGGATGTAAAGTACAGCATGGGGAATATAGTCAGTAATATTATACCAACTGTGTTGGTGCCACGTGGTTACTAGACTTACCAGGTTGATCACTTCTTAAGATGTATAAATATCTAATCACAGTTATACACCTGAACCTAATGTAATATTGCATGTTAACTATAATTGAAAAATACATTTTAAAAGAATATCAGAACAGTGGTTGTCCCAGTGAGGTTGGAAAGTAGTGGGGATTGACTGGAAGGGGCTCAAGAGCATGTTCTGTATCTTTACAGGTGTGTTACAGTGGTTAATCTGCAGTTTTTCAAAACTCACTGAACTGTACACTTGAGATCTGTGCATTTCACCCTATCTGTAAATTATATCTTGTCCCCCAGTCACACAATTGATCATCTGGGGAGTTTCAGAAAATATTGGTGGCTGAGAAATTCCAGTTTAAATGGTCGAGGGAAAAGCCTGGTATTAGGAATGGATGGATCTGGAGAACATTATGCTAAGTGAAATAAGTCAGTCAGAGAAAGATAAATATCACATGATCTCACTCATTTGTGGAATATAATGAACAACATAAACTGATGAACAAAAACAGATCCAGAGACAGAGAAGCATCGATCAGACTGTCAAACCTCAGAGGGAAGGTAGGGGAGGGTGGGGGTAAGGGGGAGAGATCAACCAAAGGACTT
>NW_005361955.1:3667085-3696879 GCF_000412655.1 Myotis brandtii | reverse complement strand
TGGACAGACACCGGGGGGGTGAGGGCATGAGCGGGTGTGGGGGTGGGGGGCAATAAGGGGATAAGAACACATATGTAATACCTTAATCAATAAAGAAAATTAAATAAAAACAACAAAAAAACCTCTCTGGGTGATTCTAGTGTGCAACCAAGGAGGAAACCTACTATGTTGCAACTTGCTGAATTCCAGCCTCAGGTGTATAAACCTAAATGGTGAGCCAGGGCCAATCCTAAGGAGGTTTATTGGCTGAAATTTTAGCAAGAAGAGAATTATTTAGGTTAGCAAAGTGGATGTGGATGAGGATCTGTATTATTCAATAGGTTAGAATTGGTATTGAGTAATTATGCTTCATTCTTGGTGACAGTAAAATACCTAAAAACATGTTTGGACCAAGTTATCACCATTTAATATATTTTGTCTCACTTATGACAGTAGGTTATCATCATCATCATCATCATCATTATTACTGTAGTTGTTGCTTTTCTTATTGTTTATTATAGTACTTGATAGATGTACCATACTTAATGGATGAACGAATGAGGTCCCAAGAATTGTCTTTGTGGTGTTTTCATTGTTCAAATGGACTTGTTTTGAACATTTATTCTTTCTGAAGTCCTTTCTTTCTGTCTGGCGTCGTTTCCTGCTTTGCTAGCAACTTTTTTTTTTAATTCTTTTAAAAATGGTTGCTGTTGTCACTATTGTCCCTTTCTTGAATTCCATAGATTAGATTTAAAGTTTAAGATTAGGAGAAAAATAGCTACAGTATACAAAATAGATTTTCCTTTGTAACAGGATCTACTTGCCCTGCCCCCTGAGCTATTTTTCTAGTAGGTAAGGGGTTTTGGCAAAGGAATGAAAAAGCTGATGTTTTCACAAACTTCCCTGTGGCCAGCTCTATGCAGGGGATTAAGGGCGCAGTTTGTGATTCTAGAACTCTTTCTTTCTATGAGAAGTTAATGTCCCCAGCTTCTTTGGCACCTATATGTCTCACTGTTAATCTGCCAAGACACTCTGGGGCCAGCAGAGGGCAAATGGTAAATTACAGAACTGTGTTAAAGCCCCTGTGAAAAATATTGAGTCCCCACCCTTGAAGAAAGCCCAGTTCACCAGGCAACTTCTATTTTTGGACAGAGCAGGAGGCTTCACTTTAGTACCACATGCTGTTATCAAACCCCCTCCCCCATCCTAACCTCCTCACCTTCCAAACAAGTATCTGCACAGTCATAAATAGATTTATAGATTTTTCTGGCTGAAAGTTAGCAAGTAGAGTTTTGGGGTTTGAGGTGTGTGTTTTTTAATGTGTATAACCCTGAGAAGACTAAGGCAAGACTAGCAGTCATTCTGATCTTACGTGAATTTATTAACTAAAATGATTTTTGTTATAACATCCCATTTAGAGATGTTATACCCTAAGGAAATGGAGAGAGGGCAAGCTGGAAACGAGTCGGAAGAGACAGCTCTACTGGGCAGAGGGGATTTGTGCAGGCAGAGGGCATTTTGATGAAGTTTTTGGCCTCAGATTTAAAGAAAGAGCAAAAGATAAACAGTTATCTCCAGGGTTCTTGCCTCATTTGGGAAGTGCCCCTGCCACCCACTTTGAAACTAGTATCCATATTTCTCTGTTTGCTGCTTTATCCAGACTTAGGGACCTTGTGGTGACAGGTCTAGGATACAGAGGTAATGAAGCTTGACAGCACAGATAGCAAAAGGAAAAAGCAGCATACTTATGCATGGAGAAATTTCTAGTTGCAAGAGACCATACATACATGCTTGTAGCTGTGGGGAGACATGGGCTCTGAGACACCAACTATACTTCCGCTCCAAACATCTATATATCTGGGTGTTTCCCTAGAATGCCAGAGGGTTCAACATGAGCATCCCCATGCCTGGACATCCAGTGAACTTCTCCAGCGTCACCCTGGAGCAAGCCCGCAGGGATGTGGAGCAACTGGAGCAGCTCATCGAAAGCCATGATGTTATCTTTCTGTTGATGGACACCAGGGAGAGCCGGTGGCTTCCTGCCGTCATTGCTGCGAGCAAGAGAAAGGTAAAGTGTGTATGTCCTGGGGCTTTTGTCTCTGGTTGTGATTTAATGCACCATCATCGTAGAGGGAGAAGTCCCCAGTTCACCCTCCCTCCAGAAAAGACATATGCTTCGTGTGTACTACTGACACGGTGCAAAAGGGCTTCCACTGCAGATTATCTGCCTCACAACCATCATCCAGCATAATAGTTATCCTTCACTGTTTAATTTTCATAGCCCTTTGAGGTACTCTATATTAGAAGGGGTACTCACACTAAAATGTAAGCTCCAAGAGGGCAAGACTGTCTTATTCACTACTATTTGGTCAGTGACACATTCATTTATTTTGATGGTTAAGTAAATTATGGTGCATACATGTGATGGAGTAATATGCAACCATTCATGGTTATGTTTTCAATGAATTTTAATAACATGGAAAATACTACATTATGTTAAATAAGCAAGATAAAATAGTATATATATTTTATATCAATCATGCTTATATATAAATGTTTATATCTATGTCTGTTTATAAGGGGGGAGGAAGCAAGAAGAAGGGAGGAAGGGAGAGAAAGAGAATGGGAGATAAAAGGAAAAATAATAGGAAGAAATCCCCCAAATTATTATAGTAACTGTTTTAGCTGTAAGATTGTTTTTGTTTTCTTTTCTGGTGTGGTTTTTCTATACTTTTCTAACTTTCTATATAACCAGAAATTTGGGAGAATAAGCTAAATTACAACTAAGAGAAGTTCTCATAATATAAGTAAAAATAAAACCTGTTCTTAAAAATCTATGTGAATGGTGAATTGTATAGTATATAAATTATATCTCAAAGCTGCTATGAGGAGAATCTATGTAGACATGACAGAACATAGCATAATTGTGGAAAGAAGGTGTTTAGGAAATATCAAAATGTGGTTTTATACACCTACCTTTTACCAGCTAAGTGACCTTGAGTAAATTATAGAGGTAACCTCTCTGACTTTCAATATCCTCATCTTTAAATAGAAAATGTTCGCTGGGAGTTTTAAATGAAACTAAAAGAGAAAATTTATGTTAATCACTGTCAAATCTTTTGATTTAATAAGCCCTCAGTGTTGGGTAACTTTTACCAACATTATCTTCTAGTATCTAATTACACTCATATGCAGATACTTAACAAAATAAATTTTAAAAGTTGACCAAATATGAAATTAGCCACGTTTTAAAATATATGTCTCCTAATTCTAGTCTTTTATTCCTTGACAGCTGGTCATCAATGCTGCCCTGGGCTTTGACACATTTGTTGTCATGAGACATGGCCTGAAGAAACCTAAGCATCAGGGTGCCGGAGACTTGTGTCCCAGCCACCCTGTGGCACCTGCAGACCTTGGCTCATCGCTTTTTGCCAACATCCCTGGTTACAAACTTGGCTGCTATTTCTGCAATGATGTGGTGGCCCCCGGAGATGTAAGTGAATTTCTTTGTGTTTCCAAATATTTCCTATAACTGTCTTGTCCATTAGGCTAAAGAGACTCATGACTTTTTATGACTGTTTAAATATTGTCTTTTAATAAAGAGAAGAATTCTTCAGTTTAGGGGGTGGCTTTATCCCACTGTGAGCCTCATTGACATCATCATCTGTGTACAGCTGTTCCCTCTTCACCAATAAAAATGCAGTGACAAACCATTTTTGTGCAAAGCCCAGCAAGGAAATGTAGGATGGACCAGTCCCTGTCATTGCTCAGCACTGTGTCTTGTGTGTATCTTACTGAAGAGAGCATTAAATGGGGAGTAAGACCCAGATTTTAGTTCTGGCTTGGACACTGCCTAATGGGGTAGTTCCAAAATAAGTCTTTTAGGCTACATGCGCTTCTGCAGAATGGGGCTATGGCTCATAGCTGATCAGATTTAGCAAGTGAAAATACAGATTCCCTGTTCACTTTTAATTGCAGGTAAATAATGAATAATATTATAGTATAAGTATGTCCCAAGATCTGCTCATACTAAAAAAGTATTCATTGTTTATTTAAAATTCAATTTCAACTGGTGCCTGGCCAGTGTGGCTCAGTAGTTGAACATCAGCCTATGAACTAGGAGGTCACAATTCGATTCCCAGTCAGGACATATGCTTGGGTTGTGGGCTCCATACCCAATGAGGAGTGTGCAGGGAGCAGCCAATCAATGATTCTCTCTCATTATTGATGTTTTTCTGTCTCCCTTTCCCTTCCTCTTTGAAATCAATAAAAATATTTTTTAAAATATTAAAAAAAGAAAAGAAATTCTATTATTTGAGGCTGAATGTTCTTTGCCAACAGTGAACATGTGGTTATGTTGCATAACTTTATCATGGAGGAGTTTCATGCTTCAGACAGCCAGAGTTGAGTGGAATAGACCTTTTAGCACATGTCAATGATTGTCTCTCTGTAGTCAACCAGAGACCGGACCTTGGATCAGCAGTGCACTGTGAGTCGTCCAGGACTGGCCATGATTGCAGGAGCCCTGGCAGTGGAATTGATGGTTTCTGTTTTGCAGCATCCAGAAGGGTGAGTTGGCTATTTAGAGATGGGTATTTAAACAAAGAAAGTTTTTGTGTCTCCTTGGCCTTTTCTCAGCCTGACTCTTCTGAGATGTGTGTTGCTCTTTCTGTTCTCAAAAAAATAAGACTTAAAAAAAACCTGGTGTGATTCTTTGGCTGGGAAGAACTTGTCATGCAATCTTTGGGGCTACATCTCTACATCCTTTTGGATTTAAACTCTCCTAGTTCACTTTGGTGACTCTTGATACAGAAGAATAAAAATTTTGGTACAGGCCTTAGGACTTTCATGCTTTTATTTTATTAGTAACTTTTATCTCCTTAGCCCTGAACATGTATATCACATAAGATAGAAATTGTATTTGACTGTATATTACAGAGATCCATCTTCAGCGGCTTAGCCAAACAGGGCTTTATTTTTCTTATGCAGCAAGAAGCTCAGAGGAAGGCAGTCCAGGGCTGGTACAAAGGCTCTATTATGCTATCAGGTACTCGAGTTCCTTCTTGTCATTCACTAAGCCACTCTTTGCTTTCTTTCTTATGCTTGTCACCTTGTGGTCAAAAAAAAAAATGGCTGCTCTACCTTCAATATTGCTTCTGTGTTATAGTTAAGAAGAAAGGCACTGGCCGGGTAGCTCAGTTGGTTAGAGTGTCATCACAATACACTAAGGTTGCGAGTTTGATCCCCCGTCAGGGCACATATAAGAATTGACCAATGAATGCATAAACAAGTGGAACAACAAATTGATGTTTTTCTCCTCTCTCTCAGCCCCCTTCGTCGCTCTCTCTCTCCCCTCCTTTCTCACTCTAAAATCAATAAATGAAAATTTTTTTAAAAAAGAAGAAGAAAGAAATGAACAAAAGATAAAAGTTGTGCCCACCTGAGGCTTGCCCATCTTTTAAAGAGCTTTCCTGGAAGACTTATCCATTGATTCTAACTTCAGTATCACATGACCTTTCACTCTTAGCTACAAGGAACTCTGACAGTTGCCTTGGCTGGGCACATTGCCTCTCTGAATAGAACTGTGATAAGACAGAAGTGGAGATGTGGGGATAAGGACACATATGTAATAACTTAATCAATAAAGAAATTTAAAAAAAAAAGACAGAAGTGGAGAATGGATGTTGGTTAGGTAACCAGCAGTGTCTGCACACTCATTTTTTAAAAATTCTGTATATATTTTAATCCCCAGAAGATGTTATTATTGTTATATAGTTGGTATTGTTTTACTAACATTTTCCTTGTTGTTACTTTTAATTTCTTTCTCTGACTTTAAGCTTCCAGCCAAGGGCATTTTCCTTCTTCCTGAAGAATACCTTTTATTATCCTTTACAAATGCTAGTGACAAATAAATTTGTTTTTGTTTATCTGAAAATGTCTTTGTTTTATCTTTAAGTTTGAAATATATTTTTACTGTGTATAGAATTCTAGATTGGAATTCAACACATGGAAAGTATATCCTATTGTCTCTGATTACCTTTTTCTTTGTTGCAGAATTAGGAGTTTATCCTATTGCTGATCCTTTGATACAATTTGTTTTTCTTCCTCTTCCCCTCCCCCCAGTTGTTCTTAAGCTTTTCTCATTATTATTGGATTTCAGAAGTTGGACTATGATATACCTACTGTATTTATTCTGATTGTGTTTTCTATTGCTTCTTGAATCCATGTCTTGATGTTTTTCATCTGTTGTGGAAAATTCTCAGTCATTATCTGTTAAAATATTCTTCTGCCCCTTCTCTCATGCTTCTTTCTTTTTGAGTCTCCAGTGGCATGTCAGTTAGAATCATCTATGCTCTTTTCTGTATTTTCCATCACTTTGTCTTTCTTTGCTTTGGTCTGGCTTATCTTCCAATTTACTAATTCACTTTTTTTTGTTTCTAATGTATGTTAAAACCATCCACTGGGTTTTAATTTCATTATTAAATGTTTTATTTCCAGAATTTCAACTTTATCTTATTTTACACATTTCCTGTTCTCTGCTAAAGTTGTGATTTTGGTCTTTTTCATTCCTTGATAACATTTAACTGTGTTTTTCTTTTAAGTTCTTATCAGATGTCTCTCTTATCTGGATCTCCTAAGGGTCTTTTCCTATGGTCTATTGTTTTCTTTGGCTTTTGGTTATGTATTGTCTCCTCATAAACCCAGTGTTTTAGTTGTGTGTTGTGTGTGTGTGTGTGTGTGTGTGTGTGTTTAAGAAAACCTTTTTATTATGGAAAATTCAAACATATGAAAGAAGATATATACATAAATAATAAACCCCTAGTATACACCACCCAGCTTCAATAATTACGAACACATGGCCAGTCATTATTTACCTGTGCTGCTCTCCATGTTTTCTCCTCCTCTGACTGGCTTATTTTAAAACAAATCCAAGACATAGCATTTTATTCAGAAAAATATATCTTTTCAGTATATATGTCACTGTTTTTATTTTATTTTATTTTTTAAAATATATTTTTATTGATTTCAGAGAGGAAGGGAGAAAGAGATTGAAACATCAATGATGACAGAATCATTGATCAGCTGCTTCCTGCATGCCCCTACTGGGGTTCGAGCCCGCAACCAAGGCATGTGCCCTTGACCGGAATTGAACCTGAGACCCTTCAGTCCACAGGCCGACGCTCTATCCACTGAACCAAACCGACTAGGGCTATGTCACTGTTTTTACATATAAAAAAATTAAAGGCAATTTCTTAATAACATCACATGTCCAATTAGTATTTAAATGTCTCACTTCCTTGAATCTGGTTGGTTATTTGCTTATTTTTATTTTTTTACAGAGAGAGGAAGGGAGAGGGAGAGAGATAGAAACATCAATCAGCTGCCTCCTGCACGCATTCTACCAGGGATCGAGCTGCAACCTGGGCATGTGCCCTGATCGGGAATCGAACCAGCGACTTTCTGGTACATGAGTCGATGCTCAACTACTGAGCCACACCAGCCGGGCTGCTTGGTTATTTTTGCTTGAGTACTGGACATTATACCATATATGAACATTTATAGAGATTATGTGATTTACATTTCCTTCTGGCAGACTGCTAGGCCAAGTGGATTATCAGTCCTAGAATTCCTAAATATAATTAGGATTTGTCTATTTCTGGTTCACCTTTGCTCTGAGGATATAGCCCCAGCTCAAAGCTCAGGATATTTTCCATGATTCCTCCTTTTTGGCAGACCTCAAACTGTAGTTTTCCCTCCAGCCCAGCCATGGGCAAACTACGGCCCTCAGGCCGGATCCGGCCCGTTTGAAATGAATAAAACTAAAAAAAAAAAAAGACCGTACCCTTTTATGTAATGATGTTTACTTTGAATTTATATTAGTTCACACAAACACTCCATCCATGCTTTTGTTCCGGCCCTCCGGTCCAGTTTAAGAACCCATTGTGGCCCTTGAGTCAAAAAGTTTGCCCACCCCTGCCTAGCCCCATGAGTCTGTCAGTATCTCTGTTCAGCTTCTGATCCTTGCCTACCAACCATTTTTTGAGGTTGGCGGACACTTTATGGAAAAAAGCTTCTCTTGCAAATACTTGGTTTACTTCTATGGGCTTCTCTCCTCTTGCAGATCTTGGTGCTGCAATTCTTCCATACCTTGGTAGCTCTCTAGGTTTACATATAAGAGGAAATAGATGAGTGGGTTGGTATTCTTTGTTTCAGTTTGACCTTGGGCCTTTTAGTCAATATGTTTAACACATTGTATATATTTTATATTAAAGATACAAAAATTAGCACAATTGTAATCTGGACCTCTACCTTCTCCAAGCAAGGAAAAGATCTTACTTTATGACTTAACAATAGAATTAATTCATCTTGTAATAAAAATGAGGCAAAATTGAATTAATTTTAAAGAGAAAGAAGTGGCTTCCTGACAGGAAGTATCTGGGAGAAAATCTTGGAGAGCTGATTCTAGGATTTCCTGACACTGACCCCTCTGTCTGCCGCGTGTTCACTGGTTGTGGGCTGAAATCAGGTCCTGTGTCGCATGTCTTCTGTGCTGTAAGCAAACACATCATTGTTCAGGAAGGAATGTACTCATTCTCCGGCCCAATTAGTTCCTCACTCTTCTTTCTCCTTCCTTCATTTTGGTAGCATTTACATCAGCTCAAGAAGTTATGGTTGGAAAGTTTTTCATTTCAAATTCCAATATGAAAATGTGCTGTGGTGTTTTATAAGACTGTCACAGAATAAGCAAGATATCGTAACCAAAGATTGTGCTCAGCAATTTATCTAACTTATTTCTCATTTATTTCTCACAACCATATTATTCCTGTTTTATAGGTGATAGACCTGAAACACAGAGAAGTTAAACAAACTTCTGGTCTTTCTGATTCCAAAACTCAAGCATTTTTTAGTACTGTTCTGCCTTCCCTGCAAGGGAAATCAGTTCTATGCTGCCTAGCAAGGGGCTTTTGGTTATCCTTACAAATCTTACATGGACTGCCTCCAGATCACCCTCACATGTGTTAAACATAAACCTTTATTAAATGAGCTCCTCTAATCATTTCCTTTTCTCAGGGGCTACGCCATTGCCAGCAGCAGTGACGACCGCATGAACGAGCCTCCAACCTCTCTTGGGCTTGTACCTCACCAGGTTAGTGATTTGGAAATGAAATCACAATTCTGGACCTGATCCCAGGGGGAAAGTATTTAGGGTCACTTTACATGTCATCAGCCCAATCCATCTCTTCTTCACCCTACTTACCCTCCAGCCTCCCTGGGATTTCAGCGAGAGTGCTTTATGACCACTAGGAAAGTATCCCATTCTGCAGATGGTGACAAAATGAAATCATGAACAAGCAGCATTACCAGAGTCTTTGATGCATTTAGCATGTTGACTAGCAGTCTCATAATAGAGGAGAAAAAGAAAGAACGGGCTTTGGAATCAGCCAGACAGAGGTTTAAATAATAGCCCTGCAGTTATTAAGATGGTCTTCCTTGGTCAAGTCACTAAACTTCTGTGAGCCTTAGTTTTCTTATCTATAAAATGGAGACAGTAGTATCTACCTCATTGTAGAGATAAAGGATGATACATAGAAAAGGCTCAGCAACAGTGAGTGCCTGTCACAGCCCCTCAATAAATATGCCTGCTATGTTCGTTGCTGTTGTTTGTTATTATTATTAACTCCCTAGCCAAATACAAAGCTTTTATAGGCATGTTTAGGAAATGTGCAGCGTCAACAAAAAGTGAGGTGTATTTTCAGGAAAAGAATCTGAAGCATCCTAAGAAAGGTCCACTGAGAGCAAAAAAGAAAAGTAGTGGAATGAAAATTTAGAATTCATCTTGCCTTTTCAGTAATTCTCTTATTCTATGTTTGGAGGAATGAAGAGGTTTTCTAGTCTTAAGTTTTGAAAATCATTTCTCTAGGTTTCATGTGTGCAGTCAGTGTATAACAGGCAGGCTGTCTTTGTGCATGAAGCGGTGATAGTGTCTGAGAGTCTTGTCTGAGGATTTTCGAGGACAGACTCACAGATCTGTACAGGGAGCAGGGTCTATCTCTCTCTCTGCGTCCCCTCTGCTCGCCTCCTCTCATCTGGGACAGCCCTATCATTTTCCAGTTAAAGATGAGAATCAGAGAGGGAAAATTACTTGTCCACAGTCATAGAGTGAGATAGTGGACAAGCTGCAATCCACACCTACACTTGGCACTCTGACCAGTGCTCTTTCAGAGATTTTGTGAGTGGAAAGAGCCCTGACCTGCACATTGGAAGAGTTAGCTTCAAATCACTACTGCAGCCCTCTTGCATGAAATCACCCTCTGTAGACCTGTGTTAGTTTCCTACCGTCCCTAAGCCTCAGTTTTCATATCAGTAAAAGCAGGTGCTTTACCTTGTGTCCAGGATTGTCTATAACAGGGGTCCTCAAACTTTTTAAACAGGGGGCCAGTTCACTGTCCCTCAGACCGTTGGAGGGCCGGACTATAGTTTAAAAAAAAACTATGAACAAATTCCTATGCACACAGCGGCGGCAAAAACACCCGGCGGGCCAGATAAATGTTTTCGGCGGGCCGCATGTGGCCCGCGGGCCGTAGTTTGAGGACCCCTGGTCTATAACAAGGCTTTGTAAACCATAAGACACTGTGCAATGTGACCTCTCCACCCTGCCTCACAAAGGTGGCATTTATTTGACATGAATGTGTTAATCTTTTCTACGGAAACATTTCCATAGGACCCAACAGACACCATAATAACTTTCCATCATGAGGAAGCGGTCTTCCAGAGCCAACCTCTGCTCCTCACACTATCCTATCTCATTCGAATCCCCACGCTCTCCTCTTTTTCATGTCTCCTTCTCTTTCTTTTGACCTTGAGATGTGCCCTCATCTCCGTTACAGATTGCATACTGAAAAGGGCCTTAATTAAATTTTCAGTCCTGCCCCTGCACTGGTTTCCTTCTTTAAGTCCTTTATGTTAAATTACCACAGTTGTAGTTTTCTCAGTGCTGAGGCCAGAGGGCAAAACAGTCTCTTTATAGAAGGGGTCCAGTGTCAAAATGCATGTGCCCATGTTTTTAAAGTACTATGGCAACTAATCCCTCTCAGTGTTATTTACTCCCATTGAGCCTTGCAATTGTTTGTCATTCATCAACTCTTCTAGTTCTTTCTCTTGATTTTCAAATATCTGCAGGATTATTTTGGTTGTTGGCCATCTCTTCATTTGGCCTTTTCAAAGGCTAAAGAATAACGCAGCCATATATGGGGAAAGCCCAGTGTGTGTGTGTGTGTGTGTGTGTGTGTGTGTGTGTGTGTGAGAGAGAGAGAGAGAGAGAGAGAGAGAGAGAGATGTTACATTATTTCAGATTTTGAGCCTTTATTTTTAGCTACTTTCTAAAAAAGAAAGTGGAGAAAGAACTTGAAAATTATTAAGCAGGGTTGTGTGTTCCCTATTTATAGGCTTTACATTTCTTTTGTGTGTGTTTTTAAGTGGAGTCCATTTATGCAGCTGTGTTTGGGTTAGGAGAACATCCTTTCCACAAAAGCACGGGGCTGTGTTGCAATGCCCTGTTGCAGACTCAGCATTTCCCTCATCCTCTTCCTGGCTCTCCGAGACTAATGGTTTCCTGTCGGAGAGGAATCCTGTCAGCCGCTTTGTGTGCTTTATACAGAGAATGACCAGTGATGTTTCCTGGGCTCATTTTCCTCAATTCCCAAAGGAGAGTGTTTATTAGTTGACCCTGTGGAAGGAGCTGTAGTAGGAAAGTGATAGTCCTTGGATAGAGCATCACAGGGCCCCCCACCAGAAACTCATTGTGTAATCTGGGGGAAGATGCCTAAGTAGCCTGCACTCATTGTGTCTGCTCTCCTCCGCCCCTGACCTGGGAGGCTTAAAGATTACTTTGTTGATCTCTCTGTGGGACCATAGCCAGAATTTAGCCCATCCAAAGATTGACCAAGTGCAAAAAGAGGCTTGATTAGGCCCTGAAATTCAGTGATAGTCAACCTGGAAAAAAAAAGCCCCTCTTACTCAGTTTGAAAACCGTGAAAAAACCATTTGAAGGTGAGAAAATAGGCTTATGGGTTTGTTCTTTTTTAAAGTCTCTGGCACAGTATACATGAATGGGATTCTGTAAGCAGGCAGCAGTAAGTATAAGCCACTTTCTGTCTACAAAGAGTGATTTTTTTAATTTGTCCTTTTATTGATGTATAAAAGACATAGAGAATCACACAGATCCTTACGTTTACAGCTTTATTATAAAGCAAACACACTCATGCACCCAGCAGACAGATAAAAATAAAAGGTTATCAGGCATTCCCAAAGCCCCTCTCGTGCTTCTTATTATTAGTGCCTCCTTCCTACACAGAGGCAAGCATCTCTTAACTCCACACCATGGGAGACTTTTGTCTAATTTTGGACTTTCTATAAGTGAAATCATATAGTATATACTCTTTGGAATCTGAATTCTTTTCTAGAGAGAACTTTTTCATTGTAGATTGTAGCATAGTATTATTCCCTCTGTGGCCCGTCAAGTGGGATATTTTATTTTTTTTAAAAAGGTCTTTTCCTGGCTCGTGGGGTGGTGGCTGAGTACTGTGAGGCCAGACTCTTTTTCTTAGTTCTTTGGTGAGAGGCACAGTTCAGGAGCTATAAAATGGATAAGCCACTCCTGATACCTCCAGGAAGTTGATTTGCATGCTGGCGAGAGATTCTGAGTGTGACAGAAATTAGCCCCTTATGAAGCTGCTGATCATTTGGCTGGACTTCCATTAACGAATGAATAACAAGGTGGCAATGCAACCGTCATTCAAACACCCTGGTCATTAATATTGCAGTCCTGGTCTTATCCCATTTGTGGACTAGGCAGTGCACGTCTTTTGTCTTTGGGTGAATGCACTCTTGGTTCTCAAGTACTGATGAATAAAGACCCTGAATGTGTATGTTCTTCCTTGGGGTTTGGACTTGCCAACCCCATGATTCTCTCAGGCTCTTGAATTCTTGCTTTTAGTTACTTTCAGAAAAGTAGAACAAAGCCCAAACTAGGACAGGACCCTGGGAGGGACCTGGCCTGGGAAATCTCTAAGGAGGCAAATGCTGAGATAGAGCTTGGTTTCTCTAGCCAGGCCTTGGACTAGTTATTTGACCTCTCTGCAGAGGCTGTGCCCCACAAATCCTCAGGCCTTTATCTTTTAATAAGGTCTCTTTACTGTGCTCAAGAAATGCTTATCTCAGTGTGTGTTTAGGGATATGGGCAGATTGCCTACTGAGAAAGAAGGTTAAAAACGTAAGTGATAAGAGCATATTTCCTGAGTTATAGCCCAAGAAAAAGAATCTCCTCCCTCTTCTGGTTCTATACCCCTCAGATTGATGACTGGAAATGGCAAGAAAAGTGGACAGTCCAAATGCCTGCTGTTTCACCATATCAGCTGTTGTGGTTTATAACCTACTCATCCTCCCTCCCTCCATTCAGTCCCTTCTACAAATGATCCCCAAACACTGACTCTGTGCCAAGCACCACTCAGTTCAGAGAGGTTTAGTAATTGGCACAGGATCACCCAGTGTTTAGTTCCATTTACTTTTGGAGTCATCTGAGGTGTTAGATGTACCCATTTGGATGTGGTGGAATCTGTTCCAGTGGGGTGGCACCTGAATGAGGATGTGGGTACAAGACCAGCAATATCTGGGCTTCCTGTGTGAGACCCTAGAATAAGAGAGGGGGATTCCCTTTCCTTGGTACACAAAGGAGAGGACAAAATACAGATAGTGTCAGAGTTCAGAAGCATCTCAGGTAGCATCTCGTCCCAAGAGAACTTGGGTATAACTTTATCAGTTGAAGGATGTTACTTATGCCCCAGGAGTTCTGCTCCCTGATGAGGCTGTCCTGTTTGAGAGGTCCCACATGCAAGCCAGTCAGAAGGCTATGTGTGATCATCCAGATCTGATTAGAATCCCAACTTTGCCTCTTAATTTTATTTTCACCCATTCATTCATTAGCTCATTTTACAAAAGGATTTGAAGCAGCTCTTGCCACTTGTCTTTGTGTGACCTCTCTGAACTTCATATCTTACATCAGTAAAATGGGGATAATCCTATGTAATAAAAGGATAATATGCAAATCAACTGAATGGCGGAACGACAGGTTGCTATGAAGCGCCGCTCAGCCACAAGCTGGGCTGACAGCTGGCGAGCATAGTGGCAGTGGTGGGAGCCTCTCCAGTCTCCTTGGCAGCACTAAGGATGTCCAACTGCAGGGAGCTGGCCTAAGCCATCAGTCGGACATCCCCTGAGAGCTCCTGGAACGCGAAAGGGCACAGGCTGGGCTGAGGGACAACTCCCCTCCTGCCCTGGAGTGCACGAATGTCATGCACCCGGTCTCTAGTAATATAATAAACTCCTGGGATTCATGTACAGAATAAATTATATGACATTTACTAAGCACTAGCACAGTTCTGAGCACATAAGAGATACTTATAGATGTTGGTTTTATCTTTCTCTTTCACTTTTAATTAAAGTGGTAAAGTGGGAGCTTATCTACTCTCCTAAAAATTAAATTACAAATAATCTCATAAAACTCTGGAAGCAGTGAGTGAGTAGGGAACAGTTGGCAGGATTAGTTCCATTATGCAGAACTTTTCTAATGATGACACTGGCTCATTTCCAGCTTACTTCTTCTGCCCCATGGTGACTCCAGTTAGATGAAAGGTGGGCCAGTAGTAGTAGCTGAAGCTGTTGTCCGAAACAAAGACCACTGTGGTGTGCGTGGGGTTTTGCAGTTGCTAAACTCTCCATTTTGGCATTGAATTTGATTCAGACTCTTTTTAACATCCAACAGTGATCTGGGGTTTGGAGTCCGTTTTTATTTATGCAAACTCCAAGCTCAGGAAATATTGCCAAGCCTGCTAGAAACTTGTGTGAATTAAAGCAGTAGGTTCCAGTTGTGGTTGCAACTGTGCCTTCTCAGAATGGCTGTTTCTGGGCATTGGATCTTCACTTCCCATCAAGGAGGGGCAGGTTTGGAGCTCCAGTTGATTTTACTCAGCTGAGGTGCAAACAGCAGCATGGAAGGGACCGCCTTCTATTCCTGATCTGTTCATTTTGCATCCAGCTGGGCATAATCCGCTGAAGATAACTTAATCTTCCCAGGCTCTGATAGCAGCCATTTAGATGCTGAGTTTTTCATTCTGGGTGTTTTTTTGTGTGGTTTTTTGGTGTTTGTTTTTAAATTTCTCTTTTTTTTTTTCTCCTTTCTTTCTTTAACCCCTCCTTGCTTTCATCTCCCAGACTTTGGAACCAGAAATAACAGAACTGAGTATCCTGGCTTTGCTACTTGGTAGTTGTAGAACCTTGGGCAAGCCATGCCACCTCACTGAACCTTGATTTCTTATCTGGAATGTGGGGGAGGGCACTGGATAGTAGTGAGGAGCATAGGAAAACACCCAAGAGCACTAGGCACAGGAATGGCACATAATAAATGTCAGTGCTCCCCTTCCTCCCCCAGACCATCATTTTCCACATTATTCTAGGCATGCCTTCCTGCCAAAGTTAGGAGGGAGCAGTTGTTTATGTGGAAGGAAACAGGGAGAGGAATAAGCACTTTCTGGGAGGCATAGGAGAGGCAGAGAAGATGGGTGAGAAGGGTGCTCAGTGATTTGGAAACTCCAAAAGGTGGCCAGTGTATCTGTAAAAGTTGTGGAGGAGGAGAGGCAGGCAGGATCTCATTGGCCATTTTAAAGGTTTGAACCTTCAACCCAGGGGCAACAGAAAGCCATTGAGAAATTATAAAGTAAGTCATGGTAAGGTTTGGGTGCTGCATGGAGAATAGACTGGAGGCAATATGAGTGGATCTGGGTATAGAATTAATTTAACGTCTTAAGGCATTAAGTGGAAGACAGCCTGATCCAGGGGCTCCCACATCTGGCTGTGTGTCAGAATCACCTTGGTAGCCATTTCACAATACACATTTTCCAGCCCAGATTCATGAAGTGACCTTAGGTATTTGAGAACCACAGCTTCAGTCTATAAAAATGGCTTTTTTGGTAGCATCCTATGGGACAAAGTGCATAACTCGTCGAGGTAACACAGACCAAATTCTGCTCTTTGAACATGCCTTTGAGTTGTGTGCTCCCACCAATGCTACCCCTGCCCTCCCCCTTCTCCCTCCCCCTATCCCAAGCAGGTGTTCCTGCTTGTGAGCCTTTGGATGCTAATTAGATGCACACAGGTGTGTGTGTTAAATTCAGGCCGATCCACCTCCATCCTGCTCAGAACAGCGTGGAAGTGAGGCCGAACCAGTATTTTAAGTCCCTGCTCGGATGCTTTTTCCTTTCTGCTGTGTTTTTACTCATCCTGGTGAGAAGAGCATGTCCTGTTTATAAGGCCCTGTTAGCCAAATGCAGATATCACCAAGTGCCTCATGGATGCCTGACAGTGGAGGTTTCAATTCAAGCTGCTTTCGTCCTTTGTGGGTCCTGGGGTGCTGAGAGGTAAGGGAGTCAAGAATCCACAGCTAATTATATTTCTTCTAAGTCTGTCATTCCCAGGTGGGTTTTTAAATATTCAAATGGTAGCACATATTGTAGAGTAATTTTAGACACAAAACATTTTTTTTCCTAGAAGGCTACACAGGAAACTGATGTTGCTGATTATTTTTGGGAAGAGGGGTTGGGGGCAATTGAGACCTATACTTCCATTTGTACTTTTCTGCACGGTTTTGAAAATATTAATGAAGATTGTTATTTTTTTTTTACATCACCTTATTGTAATTTATATACAATAAAATGCACGCATTTTAATGAGTTTTGACAAGTGTATGCACTCGTATATAATCACCACCACCACAAACAAGATCTAGAACATTCCCAATCACCTCCAAAATTTCCTTTGTGCCTCTTCCAAGGTAATATCCCCACTCTCAGCCCCAGGCAACCACTGATTAGATTTTCATATGGGCCATTTTAATTTTTTTATTTTCTGTATTAAGAGAAAATAACTTAATCTACATTTTTTTAAATGAATAAAATGGTTAGGCAGGCAGTGTTTGACCCTCCTAAGGAATCCCTCTTACTTTCCAAAAGCTATGTAGAGAGGCATGTGTGTTTGTGAAATAGGCAGCTTTTCTCTCACTCCGGAGTGGGGAGATTGAGAAGCCAGTATTCCAAAGAGGCCATTTCAAAGGAAGTTAAATATTCCATTTAAAAAAAAGAAAAGTGTAGTTAATATGCTATGGGAATACGGGTTATTTTTTTGTTTGCTCTTTTGTTTTCTGTCATGTGTTGATTGTTTTTATTATAGGTAGAGTTAAATTTTTTAAATAGTTGTTTAATACCTACTTCCTCTAAGGAAAGATTGCAGCAAATATTAGTAATAGAATAAGAGTTTAGAGTAAGCTGTGTGCAATCCCAAAAGTTAGAGAATTTACTTTGAGCAATGTCAAGAAGCCTTAGTTCCTACGTGAAGGGAGAAATAACTTTAATATCATTTTGTAAAGCCTTTTCATTAAATGTTAATTTAGATGTGGCCTAAATTAGGTGGGTGTGGTGGTACTATTCCTACAAAATGGGGAAAGAATGAAAGGCTTGCTAACTACTTCCATCTGTTTCAAAGAACAGAAAGGTGTAAATAAGGTTGGTAACTAAAAGCATTTGTTTCACATGCTTGCCTGATGAGAATCCCCTGGGGCTCCTGTAAAACATACAGATTCTCAGGCCTTACCCCAGACCTTTGGAATCAAGTTCCAGGCGATTCTTATCAGGCAAGTTTAGAAAAGTACTGAAGGAGCATATTGCTTTACTTCAGTGGTTCTCAACCTTGGCTGCACATTAGAATCACCTGGGAATCTTTTTAAAATCCTGATTTCTGGGCCTCATCCTCTGGAAATTCTGTTTCTTTATTATGGGGTGCAGCCAAGGTTGAGAACCACTGCTTTACATACTTCGTACACTTCTAAGTAGGAAGGTGATGATGAAGTTTTCTCCAAGTAAGGGAGAAATTATTATAATTTTTGTGATTATAATCGGGGCCTGGCCTCTCTAAATTGGTGTGAATATGTTTATTAAGATTGCCTTTGAAACCTGGATTTTGGATTTCTCTGGGATATCTGGGGATGTCTAAGGAAGGTGCTAAAATTTTAAGTAGCAACCTCTGCTCTTTAGCTTTTACGCATTTCTTGTAAGATTGAGGGAATGTAGATCCTGTTGTGGAAGCTCAGTGCATTTGTAATAGTGAGGATCTAAACATTGTTGGGGAAGGCCTTCAAATTGCCTGGATGGTGGTAAATTGTGTTGTAATGTACCCCGCGAATCACAGAAGGACGCCTCAAGAAGTCGAATTAAAGAGTCACATTTATTGCAATCCGGGACAACGAGGGGGCATTTTGCTCTCCCAAATCTCGAAGTAACAAGATGGTCGCGAATTAAAGATTATATAGGCAAAAATCACAAAGGTATTGATTACATCCCAGGGTTTGGAATGAGGAACCTGGTTTGCAAAAAAGCAGTTTACAGAAGCAGAATTAAGCATGTTAATTACAGTTTTGGGTCTCCGGATCACTGAGTTGACAGAAATACATTATCTGGGACCACTGGGTTGACAGGAACACATTATCTAGAGCCCTCGGGTCTTGAGACCACTGAGTTGCCAGGAATTCATTATCTAGAGCCATCGAGGCAATTTAGAGTAATTGTGCTGTCCTGGTCTTGGTACCACTGAGTCAACTGGAATGCATTATCTGTGGCCACTAAGACAGTTTAGGATAATTGTGCTGTCCTGTTTCCCAGAGACAGAAGAATGTGCTTTCTAAGACTAGTAAGATAACAATCAATGGGATAGTCACGTTACAATCAATAAGGCATTCAATTGAATGGGATGATTTATACAATTCAGAAAATCAAAATAACTTTCCTATTGTTAAACAAAGGAAATAAGTACAGAAGCCAAACAGCAGGGTTAAAGTTAAGCTATAGTTTCTACCTGAGATGATTGCTACCATACTTCAATTGGAGGGTTTTTTTGTGTTTTCTCTGTAGAGTGTAGATATTAATAATTTGGTAAGCTTTGGGGTGTTGGTGTTTATATCATTTCATAATGAATAATATTGAGTATCTTTTATGAGCCAGTCACTGTGCTGTGGGCAAATGCAAATAGTGCAACCTGTGTCTTGCCCTCTAAAAACAAGAGAGATAAGTAATTTTTAAAAAATAACTATAGCACACAGGTTGATCCTAAATTCATATGGAAAAGCAAAGGACCCAGAATAGCCAAAATAATCTTGGGGAAAAAAGAATAAAGTTGGAGGACTCACACTTGAAGAAAGCATAATAAATCTTCATGATCTTCATTACACAATGATTTCTTATATATGGCACCAAAAGACCAAGCAACAGAAGAAAAAATAAACAAGACTTCATGAAAATAAAGAAGTTTTGTGCTTCAAAGAACATCATCAGGAAAGTGAAAAGAAACCTACAGAATGGGAGAAAGTATTTGCAAATCATATATATGATAAAAAACTTGTATCCAAAATATAGAGAAAGCTCTTCAAATTAACAATAAATAGAAAACCCAGATTAAAATTTGGCAAGTAATTTGAACAGACATTTCTCCAAAGAAGATATACAAACAGTCAAGAAGCACATAGGAAAATGCTCAAAATTAGTAATCATTAGAGAAATGCAAATAAAACCCACAGGGAGATATCACTTTACACTCACTGGAATGACTATAATAATGATTTTCTTTTTTTAAAAAAGGCAATAACAAGTATTGACAAGAAGGTGGAGAAATTGGGAACCTCATACCTTGCTGGCAGGAATGTCACTTTGGAAAACAGTATAGCAGTTCCTCAATATATTAAGCATATAGTTACCATCTGACACATTGATTCCACTCTGTGTAAAGAAATGTCTATCAACTGATGGCTGGATAAACAAAATGGTATATTTATACAGTGGAATATTGTTTGACAACAGAAAGGAATGAAGTACAGGTACATGATGCAATATGGGTAAAAACATTATGCTGAGTGAAAGAAGACAGTCTTGTATGATTCCCTTTATAGGGAATAAGCAAAATAGGCAAATCAATAGACATAGAAGGCAGATTAATTGGCAAGTGCTGTAAAATGTGGAGAATGGGGACTGATTGCTTATGAGTTCTAGGTTTCTTTTTGGGGTAATGAAAATATTCAGAAATTAGATACTGGTGATGGTCATACACCTCCATAAATATATAAAAGCCACTGAATTGTATGCTTTAAAAAGACAAATTTTATGTTACATTAATTCAGTGGTTCTCAACCTGTGGGTTGCGACCCCTTTGGCGGTCGAACAACCCTTTCACAGGGGTCGCCTAAGACCATCCTGCATATCAGATATTTACATTACGATTCATAACAGTAGCAACATTACAGTTATGAAGTAGCAACGAAAATAATTTTATGGTTGGGTCACAACATGAGGAACTGTATTTAAAGGGCCAGAAGGTTGAGAACCACTGCATTAATTATAACTTAATAAATCTGTAATTTAAAAAAACACCTATTACACAAGGTATTTTGATGGTAAATGTCAAAAAGAGGAATTTCAGATGATAGAAACATTATTTCTAAGTGGGTGGTAGGTTGAAGGTTTATGAAAGAAGTGTGTTTGAGTTGAATGGCTTTTAAGGAAGATAAAGATTTGGATATGTAGTTATTTCCAAAAGGAAGAATTCTGAGTCCCAGAATTTAGCATGAGACAAGCTGTGAAATCTGGGAATGTCTTTGGAATGGAAGTTGTAGTTCAGCTTAGCATTTGTATGGGGCCTGTGAAAAGATTTAATCCAAGACATAATTAGAAGGGCTGGTTGGGCCCAGATTAGGGGGAATCTTAAATGCCAGAATAAGGAATTCTCTGCTGAGTTTGATTAGCTTCAGGAACTTGATTAAAATGACACACCTTCCCGGCCTGTATGGCTCAGTGGTTGAGCATTGACCCATGAACCAAAAGTTCCTTGGTTCTATTCCAGGTCAGGGCAAATGCCTGGATTATTTAATGGGCTCGATCCCCAGTAGGGGGCGTGCAGGAGGCAGCCGATCTATGTCTCTCTCTCATCAATGTATCTATTTCTCTTTCCCTGTCCCTTCCTCTCTAAAATCAATAAAAACATATACAGTGGAACCTCTTCTCTCAAATATCTCCCTCTCTAACAATTCACTTCTTAACCTGGCAACCCTTTCATGCTGATATCTGTATGATCAGTCACGAATCTCTCAGGTGACAGACAGAGGAGAGAATGAGTGAATATGCGTTGGTTTACCACAGTTAAAATCTCAGGATATTGTACTGTGAACATTTTCATGTCTTTTTGCTTTTGTTGATGCTTATAATTATTAAATTTTCATTTTTTACTGTATATTTTCTTTCCTTTTTGTTAAATTTTCATTAACATTTCATGTCTGTTTTGTTTTTAAAGTGTTTATAGATTAAACAGTACAATAGACATGTACTATATATAAGAAAGGTTAAAACGGAATTATTTGGGGGTCTGGAACTGATGTGAATTAATTTACATTATTTCTAATAGGAAAAAATGATTCGGTGAGGTTCCATTGTATTTTTAAAAATTTGACACACCTCAGAGCTTTATATTAGAAAAATTAATCAACAGCAGAATATTACATTAAATGGAAGGGAGAGAGCTCACCTGTGAAGATACCCGTTAGGAATCTGTTGACATTGGTTTGAGAAGAAGGCTTTCCTCTTTTAAATTACCTAAAATTGGAATTACTTTGATTAGCGTTCTGGATCTTCTGATACCAACTTGATGAATTTGAAAAGCCTCACACGCACATGTTACTCTACTTCATTTCCTGGGAAAATGAATCACAGTTTCCTAGTAAAGAGCTGTCTGGTTTATTAAACAATTGGTTGGCCCACCTATTCAATTCAGCTCCTTTTTCTTCTATGGCTCGCCATCTGTGTTATTGTTTTTATTTTCTTTCCTTCCTCCCTTTCCTTTTTCTCTCTTTTGTTGCTAACTGGGTCTTCTGTCTCCCTTCCCTTCAGCTTTCCCTCCCCACCTCCAAACATGAGACAATTTAGAGAAAATTACCAGTATTTTTTTTATATAACATAAAGAAAGCTTGAAAGACAAGAGAATGAGGAAATCTTTCCATGATACCATATAGATGGTGTCAAGGAACATTTTTATGGAAAATATGCTACTAATGATAAAATTTTTTCCAGGTAAGTTTTGTATTAAATGAAAATTCTTTCAAGCCTTTAACTTCCAGATCTCATGAGGATCTCAGCATTCCCATTTGTGTCTTGCCATTAAAGTCTTCTCTGCCAGTTTGATGTCTTCTGTTTTGATGTCCTGAATAGCAAACTTAAGACCATGACTGTGCCTCAAGTACTGCATTATAAGTGGCCACCACATTCCTGAGACACAGGGAACTAAAAGATTGTCAACATTTCAGAGGTTCAAGATGAGGTTATCTAAATTTTCCCAACTATATGAATTATCATTTCTACCAAACACTTTTGTTCTTGGATTACATTGATAAGGACATTTAAAAGATGGCTACAAGCATTTTTTCAAGGTTAGATTTTTCAGTATGCACATGTAGTTACTGTTAGCTGCAGTGGCTATACAGATAGAGTTACCCAAATTCAGAAGGAAGCCTGTCTCTTTAAAGCAGTGGTTCTCAACCTTCCTAATGCCGCGACCCTTTAATACAGTTCCTCATGTTATGGTGACTCCCAACCATAAAATTATTTTCGTTGCTACTTTATAACTGTAATTTTGCTACTGTTATGAATCGTAATGTAAATATCTGATATGCAGGATGTATTTTCATTGTTACAAATTGAACATAATTAAAGCATAGTGATTAATCACAAAAACAATATGTAATTATATATGTGTTTTCCGATGGTCTTAGGCGACCCCTGTGAAAGGGTCGTTCGACCCCCAAAGGGGTCGCGACCCACAGGTTGAGAACCGCTGCTAAAGAGTCAGTCAGGCTCTGTGTTTGTTTTGCGGGGAGTGTTGGTAGGGTGGCTAAATACGACACTGGTGTATGGGTTGGTTCTTTTACGCTATACAAGTTAAATTTGTGTTGAGACCTAATATTGAAGACTAATGCTGTGATATCCTGAGAGAAGGGGAAAGAGGCAAGGAGGGATAGAAACTAGGAGGATAGGGGCTCAGGCCCTGGCCAGGTTTGGAGTCAGGGAAGGCAACTTTGTTTCTTTAATCGAATTTATTGGGATGATAATTGGTTCACAAAACCATACGGGTTTCAAGTGAACAACTCAAAACATCATCAGCACGCTGCATCGTGTGCCCATCACCCCAGGCAAAGTCTCTTTTCGTCCCATCCCCTCAATTTGCTCACCTCTACCTACCCCCCACCTACTTTCCAGGAGGGCTACTTTTGAATCTTAGCTCTGTCACTTTGTTTTCCTGACCTACGTTGCTTCACCTTTGGAGACTTTGGAGAGTTTGCCATGCATATTTTAGTGATAATATTTTAATGATATATACAACAGTTTAAAACTCCCCATTTTGTGTAAGTATAGTTCTAGAGGTATAATGTTCTGAATAAATTACTTAAACTTTGTGAAACCTGGTTGTGGCTGATACTCAGTAAATCAGTGGTTCTCAACCTTGGCTGCACATTAGAATCACCTGGGAATCTTTTTAAAATCCTGATTGCTGGGCCTCATCCTCCGGAAATTCTGTTTCTTTGTTACTAATGTTGTGGCCTCACCCCATAACAAAGAAACAGAATTTCCGGAGGATGAGGCCCAGCAATCAGGATTTTAAAAAGATTCCCATGTGATTCTAATGTGCAGCCAAGGTTGAGAACCACTGCAGTAAATGGAAATCGGTTGTAGTCCAAAAGTTTATGCTCAAGGTGGCGCTGTTTCCCCATACATTTTGTGATGTTTTGCATTGTATCCTTATGAGTTCTAAGTCAAGCAAATAACAATATGTATTTAGGACTGTGTTTGTCTTCTATAGTCCCCAGGCCTTCTTCCCTTGTGGGACCCCACCCAATATCACATCCTAGAAATACACACTTCATATTTACTATGACTTACATATGAGAGTTGTCATAATAAACTAGTTGATCTGTTATGTTTTTTAAAACATTTATAAAAATGGAACTTTAGATTTTATAGCTTTCTTTTTGTATTTTGGAGTCAGTTATGTTTTTAAGTCTCAAATATGTGAAAAGCTTGTAGGCCCTGGTTCGTAATGGGATAAAGGCCCTAGTATAGTTCTTCCTCACACTGACTATATAGTATAGTGCAAGGGAAGATATTCATGCTGAACTTCATTTTTGCTAGTAATCTTTGTCAAGACCATCATATGAATTGTTTCCAGCTTGTCTGAAACTTCACATGTATTTTACAGGTGTGGTCATTTCGAGCTTGATATGAATGTTTTTGTTTTGTTTGTTTTTAGATCCGGGGATTTCTGTCAAGATTTGATAATGTCCTTCCTGTCAGCCTGGCATTTGACAAATGTACAGCTTGTTCTTCCAAAGTAAGTCATTCTACATTTAAAGGACTTGTCTTTTAAAATAAGCCCATCAGCCTTACCAATCAGAGGCATTCAAACCAACTGAGGGCTTTCTGGGGGGAGAGGTGAGAGTCTAAAAAACAAGAAAGGAGTTTTCATTTATCTGTGTTCATTCTCAGAGTAACCAGCCCGAGACAATTTAATTTATAGTGTATGTGTATAGAGAGAGACGGAATTAGATATTTTAGTTCTGCATCAGTACTTGGATCTGGTAATTTTGGCTTGAACTTGATCTTCTACTAGTCTTTGTTCTCCCCCAGAGGATTCCTCCCTCCCATTGACTATCATAGAGCAACGTTTTTTTCCTTTTGTCTCAACTTTTTTTTTTTTTTAATTGAATTTGCAGGGGTGACATTGGTTCACAAAACCATATAGGTTTCAAGTGTACAACTCAATAAAACACCATCTGCACACTGCACCATGAGCCATTGCCCCAAGCAAAGTCTTTTCTGTCCCCATCCCACCTCCACCTACCCCCACCCCACTTTCCCTCTGGCTATTACCACACTGTTGTCTGTGCCTGTGTGTTACATCATAGAGCAACTTTTAAGTGTTTCTCAGAGAATGGCGGATACTGGGCAGTCTGGTGGTGTGTGTTTTGGAGAGCTATATAATGACAAGGAAGAGTAAATGGAAATTAGGGGCCTGGCGGGCGAGCCAATAAAAGTTCAGCTTTGATCTTTCCAGAGGCTCTAAAAATAGAGCTGGTATGTCCTCCATTGTAATAGGAAACGGCTGATATATCTCAAAACTACAGTGATGGCATCTCATTTTTAAATAGGCTTTGAGATAGTCTGAGTTATTTTTACATGTATGCTGTGTGTTATGGCTAATTTCCTTTTGAATGTCTCTTTAAGCCTCTAATATCCAATGATTTAACTTATGATTTTTTAAATAAAACTTTCATGTTCAGGTATTATACAAAATAGTGTTGGGGTCATTAATCCCAAACTCTGGCCTCTCAGTTGTAATTTGGGACTTCTTTGCTGAGTAGCCTACATCTGGCAGTATAGAAGGGATTAAGTTCTAGAGAAATTCTCTCCACTCTGAGTTGACAAACCTTCTTTGAAAACTTCATTTGGGTCATATCTTACGAGAAGAACAATCCTGACCAGTTTCTCTAAAAAGTTAACTCAGATTTGACAACAGTGTTGATAAATTTGGTTCATTTTAGGTGCTCAGAAATTTAGAGTAACTTTTTTCTTCAAATGTAAACTAAGCTCCTGCTTTATCAAGTGTCTGTGTTGAGATTTAAAGCATACCATTTGTCAGTAGTTACTCATGAGCACATTCTTTCTGTAGTTTCTTTAAGGTATCATATTTGCTCAAGTCAAGACTACAGGGATGTCTGTGTGCACTTCTGTCTTCAGAAATGCAAGTTTTAGGATTATATGCTTTTTAGTGGAGCACATTTCTTTTCTTTGAATGACTGAGCTAATTGGTCTCAAAATAATTTGGCAATAGTATTAATTTTCATATAGCAATCATTTGGCACTGGTGCCAGTTCTGTGGCTTTATATAGATCTGGCTAATCAATGAAATAAAGATAATTGGGCTCTGTAAATGAAATGCAAACATTCATTCTTTCTTGTTCTATTTTTAATTAAGTTAGCTCCTGAGATACTGTTCATAAAAGAATCACAAGCATACCAGCTAACTGAGGTCCCTTATATTTTCTGAGAGAGAATAGCTTTGCATTTTGTTTTCACACTTATTGTAGGCATTGCATTAAATATATGTATCACTGTTTTGTTAGCAAAATTATTTCCTTTGGTGGTCATTCTTAGAGCCCTGCTTTGCATAAACATGCTGGACGATTTAATACAAACTGACTTGGATTTTAACAGCTGTGCTATTCCCATAGCGATCACTTTTCATGTGGTCAGGTATTAAATTTCTTTTGTGCTGGAAAGGTTGTTTCATTGGTACACGTATTTCCTTACAGTAGAAACACAGCATTTACTTACTTGGCTAACTTCTTTATTCGCATGGGAGAATGTCATTCTCTATTATCTGCAAACCCAACATTAATACTTTGAAATGACAAATCCAATTACATTTTCGTCTTTGTGCATGTGAATTTTTCTTAATGCATAGTTAGCATAATATTTTTATACTGAGTCATATAATAGTTGTTATTGTTTCAAAAAGATTTTTGGGGGCTAAAAATGACTTTTGAAAAATTCTCCTTTGACATCTATGAAGTAATTTTTTCCTTTGGTAGTTTTCAGTATTTTTTTCCCCTAGAACTGAGGGTATACTTGTCTTGATTTAACCACAAATACAGAAAGATTGGGGAGGTGAATAAGCTCAGCTAAGTAATAATGTTCTTGCTCGTGTGTGTGTGTGTGTGTGTGTGTGTGTACACCTTTTATAAGGCCTGAGGTGTGGAAGAACACAGTTCTCTGCTTCCATGGCAGGGAAGGCGGAATCATCTACACGTAAATCATTCTTACCCTGTTTGATCTTAGCTTGGCAGATAGCCAGGTGAATTGTTCTGTCTTACAGAAAAGCTATTGAAGAATCTGGAGGGAGGGGAATGGTGAGGAGTTACTTTCATTCCAATTTCTGTTGATTACCTTGCAAGACTTTCTAAAATGACAGTATCGACCACTGGGACTTCAAAAAACCCTATTGGAAGGTACATGAGTTGTTTTTTAGTTCTAAAAAGGAATTTAGAGCCAACTAGAGCTTTGTGGAATTACTACCAGAGGAAAAAGTATCATTTTGAAACAAATATGTGTATTCTTGTTATTAGCCTTTCACCTGAATATTTTGGGGGGAAGTTAGGGTGTTTTATTTATTTTGGGTTTTTTTTATAATTTTCTATTTTGATGTAATTTTAAGTTGCAAGAATAGTACAAGGAATTCCTGTATAACCTTTACCCAGATTCACCAATTGTTTACCTTTTCCCCTATTTGTGCCTGTGGGCTCCCTTCCTCCCTGCTCCTCCACTCTCCTGTCTCTCAAAACTTTGAGAGTAAGTTGGAGACATTGTGGTCATTTACAATTACATACTTCAATGTATTTCCTAAGAACAAGGGTATTCTCTTACTTAAACACAATACTCTTATCAAATTCAGGCAATTTAATGTTTATATAATACTATTCTCTAATCCACAGTCTATATTTCAAATATTGCTATTTGAACCAGTAGTGTCTTTTACAGGTTTTCCCTCCTAGACCAGGATCTGATTCAGCATCAAGCAATTGCATTTAATTGTCATGTCTCTTTGGCTTCCCTCAATCTGGAAAAGTTTCTTAGCCTTTCTTTGTCTTTGTTAACTTCAATATTCTGATATTTTGCCAGTTATTTTGTAGAATTTGCCTCAATTTGGATTTGCCTAATGTTTTCTTATGATTAGGTTCAGGTTCTGATTTTTTGGCAGGAATACCAGAGAAGTGATGATGCATCCTCGTGTTAGGAGGCACATGATGTTAACCCCTTGGGTGAAGTTAATTTCCCCCTTTCTATATTTATAACTAACATCCCCAACAGTGAGAAACCTGACTCCCATTACCCTGGATATTTACTTACTTGCTCAAGTCTAGATTACACAGAAATTAGTTTCAAAATTTCTATCCCATATTACTGCAGAAAGGAAACCTACTAACTAGAGTTTAATTGTGCATGGTTCTTTTTTTCTAGGTGAAATTTATATACAGTGAGAATTCTATAAGTTTTGACAAATGTATCCACACCCATGTAACCTACATTTCAATCAAGACATTGAACAGCCCTAGCCGGTTTGGCTCAGTGTATAGAGCATCGGCCTGTGGACCAAAGGGTCCCAGGTTTGATTCCAGTCAAGGACACGTACCTTGGTTGTAGGCTCTTCCCTGGCCTGGGCCCTGGTCAGGGCTCATACAGAAGGCAGCCAATCTATGTGTTTCTCTCACATCAGTGTTTCTCTGTCTTTCCCTCTCTTCCACTCTCCCTAAAAATCATTGGAAAAATATCCTCGGGTGAGGATTAACAACAACAACAAAGACAGTGAATATTTTTATTACACCAGAAGATTCCCTTGTACCCCTTCTCAGTCAGTCTTGGGGAAGGACGGCAGCATATTGAATATTGTGACCATTCTCTTTCCCTATAAGGAGAACGCCCAGCACATTCCGGTGTTTTATGCAATAATAGTCTTGTTTCTGGAACCCAGAAGTTGTCTAGAAACTTCTCTCAGATCTGCAGTCAGGAGCAAGACTGGTAGGGAGAGGGCGAGTAGGAATCATGTTAGCTCTTATCATCATTTGATAAATTATACTTTCTTTTTGCCTTTGTCATAGCCAGCCTATTCATTTATCTTTTTATATTATATAATCCTACCTTTTTTCTGTCATAATTCTTTGTAAATTAAAAAGTGTGAAATACCAAGAAAAAAAACTCTGTCCCAAGCAACCTATTGCCTAAGATTTCTGCAAATGTACCATTTAGAGGATAGAAAGGCAAATCATAGATTTGCAAAGGAAAGGTTAAAGTCTTACTGTATGTTTGTTAGCAGACATTCATTTATTCATTTGGCATTTAAGGCCCTGCTGGGTGCCAAAGATACAAAGATTCAAATAGCCACTGCCCCTAAGGAACTTTGGGTGAGACAGACATATAAGCCAGTGATGATTTCCCTTGTATTGTGATATGACCTGCAGTCAAGGTATATCCTCTTATTATGGTATCCTGATACCTGGGAAGGCCTTGAAGAGAGTGACTTATGAGTTGATGTTAAAAGGATGAGTAGGGTCCAGCTGGTGTTGCTCAGTGGTTGAGCGTCAACCTATGAACCAGGAAGTCACAGTTTGATTCCCAGTCAGGGCACATGCCTGGGTTGCAGGCTCCATCCCCGGTGCAGGGTGTGCAGGAGGCAGCCGATGAGATTCTCTCTTATCAATGTTTCTATCTCTTTCCCCCCACTCTCCCTTCCTCTTTGAAATCAATAAAAATATATTTTTAAAATATGTATATAAATTAAAAATATATACATATCTATACTAATAAAAGGGTAATATGCTAATTAGACTGGGAGACCTTCCAGACATTCTTCTGGACAAAGCCATGGTGGCGGGGCCGAGGTAGAGGTGGTTAGAGGCCAAGAGGGGAGGGCAGTTGTGGGTGATCAGGCCAGGATGGGACAGCAGTTGTGGGTGATCAGGCTGGTGGGGGGGTGGGGACCGCCATTAGGGGTGATCAGGCCAGCAAGGGGGGTCAGTTGGGGGTGAGCAGGCCAGCAGGCAGAGTGGTTAGGGGCAATCAGGCAGGCA
>NW_005361955.1:3643069-3666831 GCF_000412655.1 Myotis brandtii | reverse complement strand
CTGCCGATTTAGGCCCAATCCCTGTAAACTGGCAGTAGGACATCCTTTGAGGGGTCCCAGATTGGAGAGGGTGCAGGCCGGGCTGAGGGACACCCCCCTCCCCCCGTGCACAAATTTCGTGCACCAGGCCACTAGTATATGTATAAAAGGATAAGTGGGAATTTCTAGAAACCCATGGGAAAGAGGACAAGAGGAAGGCATTCTGGCTGGGGGAATTGCGTGTACAATAGCCAGGGGCAAGAAATGATAGCACATTTATGAAGTTGTTTAGTATAGCAGTTGTGACAGTGCTTGAGACACCTAATTCCCTACAAATTGTCCTCTTGTCTTTGTGAATTCCATTTCAATTGCAGCTATTCTTGAGTTGGAATCTGGTGTACTTTAACACTTGAGGCTGCTGTTTTGAATTTTATAATTCCATATAAAACTTTTTCTTACCTTAGGGGGTTTCCTAGCTTAAGGAATCCAGCAGCTGCAACAGGGTGGTGTGGAGGCCAGGAAGTCAGTCAGGGGATTTCCAGGGTCCTGGCTCTACTCCCTTGCTGGCCTGCTGAGTGACCACAAGCAAGGTGCTCCCCCCTCTTTCCGCCTCCATTTCTTCTTTTGTAAAATGAGTCAATTGGATGAGATAAGCTCTGGCTCTCTCTTAACTCTCAAAGTTACTAGGTTTTGTATCTTTTTACTTATTTTATTCTTTATTCCACTGCAATCCATTTTAGTTATTTTTTAAATCAGAAAAATACATTTAAGGATAAAAAAAAAACACCCAGATAATCAACCATATTCCAACCAATCAGATCATTGTTAGCTGTTGATCTTTACCCTTCTTGACTTAGAAAAAATCTATATGTATGGAGGTACATATAGGTATTTTTTTCTCTCTGAACATTCATATAGTAAGTTTGAAATTGGCTTTAGAGAAAGGGATTTATGGTACTGCATCAAGGATACTCCCTGCTCCTCTGATATGATAGGGTTTTAAATCTCAGTCATTTACAAGGACTGGCCAGAGCCCAATCGGAAGAGCTCTCCAAAGCTTGTGCCAGGAATTTTTGCATACAGCTTCTCAGTGGCAAATATTACTCAAAACTGGACTGCAGACAGGTTTTCCTTCTCCTTTCCAAAAGGGACATAAATCTCTGATTTGGAAAATGATGAGTAACCCCCAGGTTCCCTTTTCCTATCTCATTTACCCAGTGAGACCTCGAATCTTCTGTTTTAATGTGTGATGGATTCCATATGTATGGTTGTGTGGTGTAAACTGTATCCCACATCTTGTCCTTAGCAACTAGTGTTTCTCCAATCTCCAGAACTGCTTGGTTCCCAAAAGGAGATGGAATATCCAGCCAGAGCCAGTGTGGAGTATTTAGTTACAAGCTCTAACCTCAGAGCTCTTGGCTCTTCACCTCCTTGAAAAACCTTGGACATTTCTCCCTTTGCTTCAATTTCTTCATCCGTAGAGTGGGGAAAATATTTTCTGTTTCCCAGGGAAATTGCAATGGCTGACATGTCTCCAGTTCCTTGTGACTAAGTACCAAGGCCTTTGCCCACTCTTGGGACTGATGTTGACATCAGAATTAGAAGAAAACAAAGACCCCTGTGATTGCATTTTGTCTCTTGGGGTCTTTGCAACCCTTTCTGGGCTCATTGTTTATTCACAAGCAGGTATAATGAGAGTCCTGATTGAAGGTCAAGGCTGCCCTGACTTTGAAAGGCTGCAGAAACCTTCCATCATAGCTCACGATGACCACCGCTAAAACCTTTTCCGTGATTCCAGAGAACTCAGCCTTGTTTATTAGTTCTGAACTGTGGTCTTCTGAGACCACCTAATCAGTAGTTAAAGTTTGTGCTAATTACTAGTACACCTTTCACTGTCACCTGTGGTCACAAAGACACACCAGCTTTCCTAAATACATTTTTTTTTCCTTATAGAATCCTTTTTACCCTCCAGACCAGAAAGTTTAGGACTGTGTATTCCTTACATGGTTCCACTGGTTGCCTGCCCCACACATGATCTTCAGGTCATTGAAAATATGGATTCCTTTTAGTTTGGAATTAATCTCATTCACTTTTAGCCTTTCCCGCAAGCCCATCCTTTAACAAAGTGTTCTTAAATTTTTTGAGTCATGGACCTTGCTTAGACTGATGAAAGCAGTAGACCCTGCTTCCCTGAAATATGCAAAGTCAAACCCAGTTTTGCAGGCAATTTCAGTGGCTGTATGAAATCCCTGAAACATGCCTGTGGATTCTAGTGGATCACCCTTGCTCCGTGCATTTTTCTTTGGTACCATTTTCAAGCTCTCCTGGATGAGACACAGCAGATGAGTGTTGTAGCCAGCCCCAGCCCCACCATGACCTCTCTGTGTGGCTTTGGAATGTCACCAGGTCTCCTGGGGGACTCATTTTTCTCAACTATAGTAAAGGGAGATGCTGTTTTATGGTTCTGAGATTGTAGGATTTCTTGATCAGCTATTTCATTTTTTAAGCCCAACTGCATTCCACTGGGGGATAGGGAAAAAGAATGACTTTGCTCAGAGTTCTAAGAGTTCTTTCTCATCTGGTGGTGCATTGATTTGACTCCTGATGGGCACAGAGCCCCAACTATCATCTGTTCATGTTCCTTCTTTCCTTTTTATTTATATAATACATTCATCTTCTTCCCTTCTCCCTCCACCATTAACACCTTTGGAAAGTAGAGAGGAAGGAACATGGTAGTAACTGCTGAATTTTTAAAATAAGGGAGCCATCAGTTTGAATTGGGAAACTTTTTATGGATGTACATGCTTGTACATACATGGGTTATAGATAATATACATGACTATTTAAATTGAATGCTTAGAACACTCAAATACATATTTATAAGAGTTTATTTTAATGACTATTGTTATAGCAGTCCAATTCAACAAACATTAGAGCTCCTATTTCATGACATATTTTTGAGTGATACAAAGATGAATAAGGCAGCCTCTGAAGTTTTTGATGACATTGTTCTGGACAAGATAGTAAAGTTATATTGCATGATAATAGAGTTCGAGCATATCAAATTATTTAAACATCTTTACCAAAGAAAAGTTCCTAGCTTAGAAGAGGTAATTAATTCCTAGCAAGTGGTAAGAACTAATTAAATGTGTTTTGAATGGTGAGAAAAATGAATGAATGATTTGGTAGAGAAATAAGTGAATGGCACAACAGGAGAGGGGAAAGGAAGATAGCCTGTGCCCTCCAGGAACGCAGAGTCTGAAAGGTAGCTAAGACTCAGTAGCAGAACACCCTTTGCTTGCTAGTATGGAGGTATGATTTATCATGAAGCTATAAATGGTAGCTATTATTAAATGCTGCATTTCAACGTTCTAAATATTTATTCAGCTGAGTTTCTTTCCAGCTTTTACTATCTCCGTTGCTTTAGTTGATGCTTTCGATGATTTGTTATTGTGTTGGAAGATCATTTCCAGAGTATATTAAAACAGGCAGCCTTTGGGATTCATCAAAGATGATTTAGCCTTTTATGAAAGGACACTTTTTGGCAATGAGTTCTTTGAAGGGTTTTGCTTGCTTTCCTTAGGATTTAGTGTCTCACCAGGTTATTTTTTCTAAAGGGCCTTTCAATATCATGTCCAGGCTTTTCTAAAAGTACTTACAACAGTCTTCTTTTGCTAGAGAAAATGTGAAAAACTGTTTGAGAACATATTATTCCTAAAGTTATTATCCTTATAACTTGTTTATATAACATTTTATGTGATGCTAGTGATAAATTCTAAAATGTCTGGCCTTCCATAGTTTTAAATGTCTTTCATCATAAAAATTTTGTTAAAGTTTTTTTCTTAATGAGAAAAAAGGACTACATGTTTCTTTTTTTAACATCTCGAGCCATCAGACTAAAATTGGAAAATATCTCTTCTGTGGTCCTAAAATGACTGCAACTGTGCTAAATATGAACAGTCATAGGAGAACAGACATAGCAAGTTTTGCAAGTTAGAGGAGCCGTCTTGACATTATGGAAGTGTATATCCAACAGTCTTGAGGAATGGCCGCGTCATTGGGATAACTGCCCATTCTCCCATGGGGACTGCTTTGAAGGGTATGTTGAATAGGTGCAAGGCCTGTAGATAGAACTTAACTGTCATCATACTTCTAGATCACTTTGTAGTTGACTCTGGATTCACTGGGGCATTTAGATATTTTTAAGATCTTTATCAGCACTCTAACTTGGGATAGAGATCTATATGAAAATATTTTTTTTTTTTTGTTATTTGTAAAAGCAGGAGAGAAAATTTGGGTTTCTCCCAGTTCTCAGTTGTACTTAACATTTCTCTTTCTTTTTATGTCAACTCTTTCATGAAGGACCCTGAAGGGAGATGGTAACAAAAGTGGGGATTGAGGCAAGTAGCAATTATGAATCGTTGCATTAGTACCTCTCACATATCCAAATGTGGAACATGAGCTTATCATTGCTCTTTCTTAGAGAAAGCCTGGCCAAAAAACCATCTATAAGATCTCACTAATATGTGGAACCTAATAAACAAAATAGAACCAGAGGCATGATACATGGGATAGACTGGCAAATGTCAGAGGGAAGAGGAGTGGGAGAGACTGGATAAAAGGTGAAGAGATTAGCCAAAGAACATATATGCATAGCCCATGGACATGTATAACAGTGTGGTGAAGGCTAGAGGAGGGGATGGTCAGAGGCTGGGTGGAGGTGGGGAAAAGGTGGATAGGGGAGACATGTAATAGTGTTAACAATAAAAATAACAAAATAAAAACTATTCATAGGATTGCTACTGTGCCCATATCCAGATCTTCTGTTAGTTCAGTTTGACCTGACAGATTTGTCTTCAATCACAATGCAAGCAGATTAAAAAAAAAATGAATGCAAAATGGCTTACTGGTAAATAACGTACATAAGTAAGAAAACAAAACCACACTGCATCATTTGGCTATAATGGAGGAGTAAGAGTTTTATTTCACATCTGTTCTTTGCCTAATCACTCTCTGCTTCCTATTATTGAAATTATTCCAGTAGGCACTTATACCTGAAAAATGAGACCTACATCACCCTATTATACTCCCTGCACAGGGACTACAAGTCCCAAGAAATGGGCCCTTTCATGGAGTTCCCTGGGGGAGGCACTGTGCGTGTTTCAGCTCTGCTGAGCTAGCTTAGAACAGTTGACAAGTTCTTGGGAAATTGCTTCAGATCTCACAATATTTTCCTCTTAATAGCCTCAGCATTGGCAAATTATTGACCTTTGAGGGTAGGTTTGATTTTTTTGAAAAATCCTAAAGTAATTTGAAGCTATGGGTTGTGAATAAAGGGAAAGAGCAATTTGCAAGAAAAAAAATAAAATTTAATAAAGAACTGCAAGAGCTTCAAATAGCTTGTGGGTCTGAACAGGTGAGATGCCAGTTCAAGGGACTCAAAGCACACTAACCTCATTTCCATGCCATAGAAATGAGCTTTAGAGAGAATGCCATCTATTAACTGTGTGACCCGTGACAAGTATCTCAGACTTCCTGAGATTCCGTTTCCTCCCATAGAAAATAGTTAAAATACCATTTTAGTGGCAATGACAATTAAATGAGAGCTTCTCTGCTGAGTGTCATGTAGCTGGCTCTCTGTAAATCTTTTTGAAAGCTCCTTTCTACAAGCAGAGATCTGGTGCCATTCCCATTTCTTCTCATAAATGCACTCACCTTGCAATTTGGTCATAAACTCTCCATTTTTTTTAGAAATTGACAAAAAGGGAGGGGAATGAAAAAAGTTGAGTAATTCTTTTAAAAGGGCATGGCCTTAAGAGCTGAGCAAATACTCATCTGCAGGTTATTAGATTCTTTGTCTTTCCTTTTCCCTTTTCAAGTAGGCTTTTGATATAGGGGTTTCATTATTAACCAAAATAAAGCTGAGGTTTAGTGTTCCCAGGAGTGTGCACTCAGAGAGGGGGCGAATTCTCTTATTTCCTGAAATATCTGTGACCAGTGTCAGGCTCACAACTTGAGAGATGAGCTGATATAAACTTAGGGAATGACTTCGTGGTTGTGTTCCATCTGACCTATGAATTCTTCTGAACTCTTAGCAGCAAGGCCGTAAGAGACCCACGATAGCAGTTCTGTGACAGCACCAGGCCTGCTGCCTGTCACTGCAGTTGCTCTTGTCTCTGCCCCACCCTGCTTCTCAGAAGCCTTTCTCCAGCCTTGCTGTTACTATAAATGGGTTGGAGCCCAATGGAACATGAGCAAGAAGCACCAGCTGCCTTGGCTTAATCTGTTCAAGTGCTGCAACATTTCTTTATGGACATTTTCAGGGTCCCATTCAAGCTTCCTGAGACATGGCTAGTAAAAGGGCTTCCCAGTCTGTCAAGTGGAGAGATTGTTAGGCCCAGAAAAATCCTGACATGAAAGTCCAGGATTTCCAACACTCAGTTCACTTACCATATTAAACATCTCTCAGGCACTGATGTGACAGGATTAATTCACAGTTCAGAATTCCAGTATACTCTTTTTTGGCAGGTTGGGGGGAGATTCCACTTTAAATTTTTAGCAGTTTTGAGAACTGGTAGGTTAAGCTCCTTGATGAACCAATTGGTTAACTTTCTTTGTGGGACCTATGGAATCCTGACACCCAGAAGAATATATTGCTTATAGTCACGTTTTCACATCATCAGGAAAATTGTGTGGGCTAGAGCAACTTCTTGGTGCCCTCCAGTACAGATGCAGGGTGGGAGGTAACAGTGTCAAAGTTTTTCCTCGAGAAATTGTTTATGACAAACATAGCTCACTTTCCCATTTTGATTCATTTTCAGCTTATTTTGTAAAATATTTCGAGGATAGAGACATGCGGCTGCTAAGAATCCAAGTCAGTGCTGTTTTGAAAATGAAAATGCTTCTGTTTTGCATTTACTTGAGGAAGTAGGATAGTTGCTTCGCATCTATCTATTCCTTTGAATACAGAAATTGTTTAAAAGGCATTATTTTGAGTTAAGTCCAGAGTCCAGATCATTTTGGGGAAGTAACTGGGTAAAAAAATTGAGTATCATTGCATTCCAGAGGCCAAGAAACAGAATGATAGTATCTTGGGCAGGCTCCCAGGCCCAGCAAAACCCACACCCCAAGGCTGTCTCCATAGCTTCCTGTGGTGTTCTCACTAAAGAGCAATAGCCTTTCTCTCGGAGGGTCCAGGATGGCAAGTTTGAACATCACCAGCATAATACTGCTGCTTTGAGGTTATGCCTCAGCCTGCTTCATTTGGGAAATTTGATGCACCACAATTGTTGCAAACTGACCTGAGCCAGTTTCATTGCTTTCAGTAGTGCCAATCTTTTTGGTAGAAATTGGTAGCTTCCAGTGGTTATAGGCTGTCATGCTGCCACATTGTCTAACAATAAAGTGAAGTCTCAGACCAAATTTTGCCACACAGGGTGAACATTTATTAGCAAGCAGGCAAGTTAGTCATTCAACTTGTTCTTCTCTAGACTGAGGAAAGCTCCAACCATCTCGTTATTTCCATGTGTATCTCACATCAAAGGTTCAGTAGAGACAGATGCAGACATATTCTTGTTACATGATATATTATCTAAACCTTTTAGTTGGATCAGGTGGTGGAATCATTTGTTAAGTCTCCAGACCCAGGACCAGAACCTTAGGTCTAGAGTGCCCTTCATAGAGTGTTCATCTGCCTGGTTTCCCACATGTATATATAACGTTGGAGGTCCCTGTACAATATTTCCAGCCAACCCATATATCTTGAAAACTATTACTTTCATCAGAGAAATTATTTCTCCATTCCTTTGTATTCATTAGGGAATCCCATAGTATAGATTTAGATAGCTGTAGTTTATACACTCTGATTCTGAGGTTGGACTTCTAATTAGTCTTTAAAATGTGAACCAATCACACCTGGAGTATGTATTCCTGAGTAGAGTACCTCAAATACCAACTTAGGAGGTAAAGGGCGAGTGTGTGGTACACATCGTATGTGTGCACAATATGTATGCTGAAGTATTTTAAAATAAATTATAGACACTATAGCAATACGTATCCCCTTGTTTGACTTTGGAATATTGTGTCTTCCATAATGTTGCCAGCCATTGATGAATGACTTGAAATGTCGTTGACCACTGGTCTGTCATGGTGAATTAGCCAGAGTCATAGAACACCATAGCATTTTTTCACCTAGGGGCAGGTGTTGGCAAGATAAGGCTACATATTAAGGATATAACACATAAGAAAATACTGGGAAATAAGTACTTTAGTGGTAAGCCACATGATTCAAACCAGCTCTCTTACTGATATCAACTAAACGAACTAAATAAATTATTCTTCAACAATCTTCTTTTTTTAAAATTTTATTTTATTGTTTAAAGTATTACAGATAGTACTACATTTTTTCCCCCTTGACGCACATGCCCTCACCCCACTCCCCCAGTGTCTTGTGTCCATTGGTTATGCTTATATGCATGCATACAAGTCCTTCGGTTGATCTTCAACAATCTTCTTAAACATAAAAGAACTAATAAATTGTGAGGAATTATTGAGTTGAAATTTGGGAAAGAATGTGAACACAGAGGAGTGAGCCTAGCACTGGGGCCACTTCTGTCTTATGGACATTTCTGATCAAGACAAGGCAGTTGAGAGCCTGAGCTCACCTTTAGTGTCCTTTCAAAGTTAAAAATTATAGTGTGGGTGTTATCAAGCCTGGGAAACTATTTCCCACTTTGAATTGGGATCCCCTGAACAGATACACCTAGGAGTAAGCGTAACTCGAAGTAAACCAATTCTCACATTGGCTGCAGCTCAGTTTCTCATTATCTGAGTGGCCCAGAAACGTTAAGGCTTACTGGGATTAAGATGATTCCCATTTAGCTACTGTCCATAGGTGCCAGATAAAAGCAATGAAATCTTCTTAGAGGGAGATATCATGATTCTAGCCCAGGGGTGGGCAAACTTTTTGACTCGAGGGCCACAATGGGTTCTTAAACTGGACCGGAGGGCCGGAACAAAAGCATGGATGGAGTGTTTGTGTGAACTAATATAAATTCAAAGTAAACATCATTACATAAAAGGGGACGGTCTTTTTTTTTTTTAGTTTTATTCATTTCAAACGGGCCGGATCCGGCCTGCGGGCCGTAGTTTGCCCACGGCTGTTAGTCTTCAGATCACTTCTACAAATAACTTTTCAATTACAGTACCATAAAAAAAATAAAAAACAAAGAAAGCAGTGAATATATGGGTAACTCTGAGTGAAAATTGACTGTATAAGATTAATGTTTGACGGTGATAAGTCAAGGATCTATGTTGTAATAGACTAAACACTAAACAAATAGAAAAATTTATAACTTATAAAAATTTAATGATGGGGAAAATCTAATGAGAAAACAACTTAAAGGAAGAAGAAAAGGAACATAGACTACGTAAAACAGATAAGGCACACAAAGCGTGGTGGTAGACATAAACCAACATGCATCAGTAATTACATTAAACATAAATTGACTAAAGATTGTAGTTGAAAAACAAAGATGCTCGGACTAGATTTTTAAAATTGTATGCATTATGCAAACAGTATACTTTAAGTATATGGATACAGAATGATTGAAAATAAAAAGATGTGGAGCTTCTGAGTTATGAAACACAGGGAGATTCAGGGGAGTGGCACCCCCTGCAGAGGCAGGGAATTTCAGTGCCCTTTCCCATACCTTGCCTTATGCATCTCTTCCATCTGGCTGTTCTTGAGCTATGTCCTATTACAATAAACTGGTGATTTGGATTAGCATATTGGAATCTGGTAATGATTTTTAGGTGTTCTTCCAAAGACTTGAAATTGTTTCAGGCAGAGCACAGTATACTAAAAATTGAGCAACAAACAAATTCAGCAGCTATCCACTGTATCAAAATGTCTGTGAAACGTGAATTAGTGAAAAGTTTTATGATTCAGCTTTTCAGTATCATCTCACTATGTCCCAGGGTGCAGGAAGGATGGTATTCAAACTAGCCAATTTCATAGTTCCCTTTTGACTGTCAAGATTATGCTGTAGTTTTAAGAAAATACCCTGGCAAAATCTGTAATATTTCAGTGAAACATCCACAAGAAATGAAAACTTACAGTGTATCATTTGATTCACTTTTTTTCTGCAATGAATAATTTTACAGAAATTGCTTCAAAGTTCAGGGAGATACTCCAAGACTGGGACAAAACAACCCAATATTATTGAGAATTATAGATGATCAACTGATGTTTTTGGAACAAGCATTTCTAAAAAAAAGGGTGGGGGAGGCAGTTAAAAATACATATTCTTGGGTGAGGAGTATAAAAAAAGAAGAGTATGGAAGTGATTATCACAAGTGAGTATCTCAGAGAGGCAAGCAGGGCATTGTGACTGGAAAGTGGCTTTGTAGGAAGTGGCTCTGATGTGCTGATGTTCTTGACTAGGTGGGAGTTATACAGAGGTTGGTTCATGCTACAATATTTTAAGCTATATATTAAATTTACTTGTCTGTTATTTCACAACAAAAAAGGTTAAAGTGACATAGGCATGATGCATGCAGGTTTTTGTAGGCATGCTCATTGTTTACACTGTTCTTTTTGCAGACAGGAAGGGTCTCAACCTGGTGCACAGTTTTTCAGAGCATGCTCTTCCTAGCCTGAAGGTTTCCAACACAAGAATTTCCAGAGTAGAGGTGGCTTACTGGTAGATTACACAACTCAACAATCTTAGGCCAAAAGAGACTGAATCCAAAGAAACTTACCTACACCACACCTAAATTAAGCCAGTGTATATGTTCTTTTTGAAATTGAGACTCTACTATTTGTTCCCTCTATGTGGAGCACCCAAATACATAAGATGCTAAGCTGATAAATAAATGATTGAAGAGGACTAGGTTGAAGACAATAGAAAATGAATGGGAGCTGTGGCCAGCCAGAGCTCAAATTCTCTCTCAAGGGCACCTGCAGCCCAACTCTGGCTGACTGTTGACTTTTTTGCAGAAATTTGAGAATAATGTTGCCAGATCTTCTGATTTTTACTTTTAAGCGTAGGTGGAAATCTGAATTTTAATGTGAAAGTACCTGATTTTTAAGTGTTGATCCAAGCATATTTCCCCCCAAAATACTACATGAATCAAATCAAACCTGTGTCTAAGCTATTTCCAGGCAAGGGTTGTTAGTTTATGGCAGTGACCTCAAGAGCTATGCAGATGTAAGTAGAGAATATGTATAAAATAATATAATCAAGTTCCTAATTTTTCTCGATGGAGCTTGCCTGCCAAATATGTGCTTATATAATTCTCAGTTCCAAAATTAAAAGAAACTTGCTGAACCAAAATTCACTCATTCCAAAAGTCACTCTGGGTAATGCTTTTTTTGAGACCTGGCTCTCTTGCAGGGGAATTGAAAGATTTTTACCATTAAGAATTTATTAAAGGGATTGACTAAAACTGCTAAATAAACAGTAATATTACCCAAAGTAATTTTTTAGGCGGAAAAGCTAAAATTGAGTTTTTAAAATTAATTTAAAGGGAACACACGGGCTTCTGCATAGGTTGAGTCTTAAGAGAAAGTGCTCCTGTTTAGATGTCACAGGCATTTTAAAAGTGCAGCCCTAGGATCCTCAGCATCAGTGTCATCTGGGAACTTGCTGGAAATACAAATTCTTAGACTCCACCCTACACCCAGTAATCAGAAATCCTGGGGGTGGTGCCAAGCTCTCTGATTTTTAACTAGTCCTCCATGGGTTTCTGATGAGAACCACTGCTCTGTAGTTTTTGTGCTTTGTGACTTATTTTGAGGACTCACTTTAGAAAGTTGTACTTTGTTATATTAAAGTTTCAAGTGTATAATTTTAAATTTTTGAAACCCTCCAAATGATCCTTCAGAGTATAGCTTCAGTTTGTTATAGTCAGTAAAAAATATGATTTGTTTTTTTAAATGACTGAGAAAGAAATGTTATTTAGTATTGCTCAGGTCTATTTCCTTGCTGATTTTCTGTCTAGTTGAAAAGGCAGTCTTGAATTCTTCAACTATTATTGTTGTGTTATATTTTTGCCTTCAATTCTGTCATTTTGCTCCATGTATTTTTGGGCTGTGTTTGTAAGTACATGTATATGCCTATAATATTATTATAATTTTTATAGATTGACCTTTCATCATTATATAATGTCCTTTGTCTCTACTAACAATTTTGAAGTCTATTTTGTCTGATATTAGTATAGCCTCTCCAACTAACTCCTTCTAGTCACTGTTTGCATGAAATCTCTCCTTTTTAAAAAATAGCTTTCATTGAAATATCATTGACAGAAAAATTATATGTATTTAAGGTGTACTTGATGTTTTGATATACATATATACTTTAAAATGATTTCTGCAATCAAGCTAATTAACAAATCCATCACCTCTACACAGTTACTTACCACTTTGTGTGTGTGTATGTGAAGAAATTTAAGATCTATCCTATTAGTGCATTTTTAGTATACAATATTGTATTGTTAACTATCATTGTCATACCGTACAATAGATCTCCAGAAATTATCTTCCATAATTCAAACTGCGTGGATTTTTCTTCTGCTCTTTTACTTTTAACCTATTTGTATCTTAGAATAAAAATGAATCTCTTATATACAGCATATAGTTGAATCATGTTTTTTAATGCATTTTGCCATGACTGCCTGTTAATTCATTTACATTTAATATAATTGCTGATAAGATAGGATTTACATCTGTCATGTTGCTATTTGTTTTCTATGTATTTTCTTTTTGTATTGCTTTTTTACCATATTCTTTTGTGTTAAATAGATATTTCCTAATGTACAATTTTTAATACCCGTGTACTTTCTTTTATGGTATTTTTTAATTATTTTCTCAGTGGCTGCCCCAGGGATTACAATTAAAATCTTAACTTATATAACAATGTAGTTTGGATTAACATTAACTTAATTTCAGTAATATACAAAAACTTTACTTCTATACCTCTTTTTTCCTCCCCTTCCTTTGTACATTCTGTCATATAAATTATATCTTTATAATTATATGGCAATCAATACAAATTTATAATAATTATTGCTTTATGCATTTTTTCTTTAAATACCATAGGAGAAAAAATAATTACAAACAAAAACATATTTATTCTGTCTTTTACATTATCTGTGTAGTTGCCTTTACATGTTCTCTTTATTTCTTCATGTGAATTTGTTATTATCTAGTATCCTTTCATTACTTTCATTGCTAATAATTACCACTTTGTTGAAAACTAGACATTTTAAATATTATAACGTGGCAACTCTGGAAATCATATCCTCCCCTCTCCTCTGCCCATGGTTTACTGTCACTCTTTGCTGTTGTTGTTTTTGTTATTTAGAGACCTATCTGAATTCATTCCATTTGTTTTGTATTCTCTATCCTGTGCAGCCATGAAGTTTCTGCTTGGTTGCTTAGTGGTCATATAATAATTGGACAGAGATTTTCTTAAATGCTTGGAAGTAATAAGTCTTCCCAGTCTTTTCTGAGAGGCCTTATGTGCATGTTGGAGCTTGCTTTCAATGCTCAGTGAGGCAGTTAAGAATTTTCCCTTACCTTTCATGTACTCCCTTTAGTGTTTGTTACAGGGCAGGCTTGCTAGTTATGAGTTCTCTCAGTTTTGTGTTTATCTGGGAACGTGTTTCTCCATTTTTGAAGGTTAGTTTTGCTAGACATGGAATTCTGGTTGACAATCTTTTTCTTTCAGCACTTTGAATATTTAATACTACTACTCTTGGCCCATATGGTTTATGATGAGAAATTGGTTGTTAATTGTTAACAATCCCCTTTACATAATAGGTCATTTTTCTCTTGCACTTATAAAAGTATGCCTTTGTCTTTTGACAGTTTGATTATGGACGTGTCTGGGGATGGATATCTTTGATTTTATTCTACTTGGAATTGAGCTTGTTGGATATATAGATTAATGTTTTTCATCAAATTTGGGAAGTTTCTTGCCATTATTTCCTCATATATGCTCTCTAGTCTTTTTTCTTTTCTCTCTCTCCTTTCTTCTGGAACTTCCATCATGCATATGCTGCTATGCCTGATGGTATCTCAGGGGTATATGAGGCACCGCTCATTGTGCTTTTTTTCTTTTTTTTTCTTTCAGTTTCTCAGACAAGATAATCTCAGTTGACCTCTTTTAAAGCATACTGATACTTTCTTCAGCCTTCCCAAATCTGCTATAGAGTCTTTTTAGTGAATTTTTCAGTTGTACTTTTCAACTCCAGAATTTCTCTTTGATTCTTTAACATTTCTATCTCTTTATTGATATTCTTTATTTTGCCATACTTATAGTTTCTTTTAGTTACTTATACATGCTTTCTTTTAGTTCTTTGAACATACTCAAAATAGCTGTTTTAAAGTCATCGTCTAGTAAGTTCCTCAGGGACAGCATCTATCAACTATTTTTGTTTTCTGTGTATGGGACATACTTTCCTGTTTATTTGCATATCTTAGTCATTTTTTGTTGTTGAGAACTCGATATTTTAAATATTATAATGTGGCATCTCTGGAAATTATGTCCTCCCCTCTGCCCATGGTTTACTGTCACTCTTTGCGGTTGTTGTTTTGTTATTTAGAGACCTATCTGAATTCATTCTATTTATTTTGAATTCTTTGTCCTGTGCAGCCATGACATTTCTGTTTCATTAGCTTAGTGGTCATATAATAATTGGACAGATATTTTCTTAAATGCTTGGAAGTAATAAGTCTTCCCAGTCTTTTCTGAGAGGCCTTATGTGCATGTTGGAGCTTGCTTTCAATGCTCAGTGAGGCAGTTAAGAATTCTGTGTTACCTTTCATTTCCTGTTTGCACAAGGTTAGCTAGAGTTGAGAGCTCAGGACCTTCTCAGATCTTTCCTGAGTATGTGCACAACTTAAGGCATGCATCTAGCTCTATGCATATGCATGGTTTTCTAGATTCCTAAAAATATGGTATTCCCTAGGTTTTCCTTTAAAACTTTTTTGTTAGCTTATTATTACTTCCAACTGTTACCACCACCTCAGGAGATCATGATGTTAAACAGTTGCCCCTGATACTTTTCAACACTGGACCCAGGAAAAAGGCTTTCACACTGAGTTCTAAGTTAGGTCAAATAACGACAACATGGAAGTGGGTCTTCCTTCCAAACAGGTGACAATTTTCTAAAAATGGGGTTGGATTATTCAAACCTCCAATCTATTCCCTCCAGTGGGCTGCCAGACTGGCTTTAACTGCGATTGTGTGTTAATTGGTTTTCAAGGCCATAGTTGATCTGGAAGACACATGTGTCTTCTTGTCGTGTATTTTCTATACTTATCAAGCCCTATATGGTGATTTAAAAAATTATATTTAAAACTAGTAAGTGCAAAGAAAAGGTAATAAATGCATTGTGTTTCTATTACCCTTTGTAAATTATTCTTGTCTGTGATTGAAATCATGAAATCTTTTTCATATCTCAATAAGTGGGGAGATAGGCATGGAGTTGCATCCCCATTTTAGAGGTTAGCAAACAGGCTCAAAAAGATAGTGTTTTGCTGTTTTTCCTAGTGTTGCCAAATTACTGCAGTTGCATGTTGACCCCCCAATTCTCATTTTCTTTTCTTCTATCCAGTTGGCTTCAATAGAATTCTGATTTTGGTATGTGAAGATACTAAGATGTAATATTAGTTGGTTCTTTTTAGTACAGTTGTGTCTTGCATCCTAATAAGTTCCATTAAAATACTAAAATATTCCATTGTCAATTATCTCAATTTTAAAGCTATTTGATGTTTTACTTTGAAATCATTCTCATCTTCTAAATTACCATTGTGCCCATTTTGCATTTGGATGCCTAAGAATAATGTGCGCTATACAGTGACTTTAGGGAAAGAACAAGAGAATTATCTGTTTTATATTTTTGACATGTCAGTAATTATCCCGATTAATGCTATAGTTTTTGATATACTATTATTTGTCTTAAACTGATTACATATCTTGAACTCAGATTTGTCCTTTAAAAAAAAAGTTTGGCCTTGTAAATCCTGTGTGTATCCAAAAGTGCAAGTTAACAGCAACAGATATAGTTAGGATGATAGCTTCATGTTTCCATATGAAGCTATTTTCTCATCCCATTATCTGCTTTATATCAATGACATATATAGAAAGAGAAACAAAGTTATTGAACATCTGGTTGATATTTAAAAATGCCATCAACTCCTGATTACCAGGGATATTGAATCAGAGCATTTCCTTCAATTCCTTTGTCAACTCAATGTTCCTTGGAGAATGGGGGAAGAAAGCATCATAAATAGTGGAATTAATCAGGGAAACTTCTTCCAGTAATTGATAACTTGAGCTGAGCTTTGATGGAAATAAAAGATCTCATTTAATGCAATAAGGTCATTTGAAGTAGGGCAACACCAAGAGGGAATGAGAAAGGAATTGCAACTTTCCCAAGGTGATGGTGCTATGGAGGAGCTGGAAGCAGTGAAGGTGGTACAGTCATGTTGGAAGGGCCTCCAAAACTGGGGCTTTTTCTTCTTTGATTATCTTTTATTATGATAGATAACTCAGGACAGCAAGAGACAGAACTGATCAAGGGTTTCCTGGTTTTATTAGCAGCGCTTCCCATTCATTATCTGAAGTGGGCTTCTCTGCCCTGAAATCGCTTACTTAGCAACAGTTCTGGAATACAGAAGGTTTTGCCCTCAACTTGGAGCAAAGCCTCTGCAAACCACTGGGTGACTGTCCCTAAGTAAAGAGTGTTTTGACCTTCCTTTGTGGATTGCTGTAGGGTGGGAATTACGGATCCTGGTGGCTTCCCTGCTCTCTTATTGCCCTATCTGAGACATAGGGAAGGATTGACCTGCATGTCGTTAGAGATCAGGACACGCATTCTAAAACGGTCCGGACAAGTACGCACAGTTTCTGAACCACAGAGACTTTAAAAGTTTTGTGGACACTGCATGTGTCCTTTACCCTTTGAAAATACACAGACTGGTTTTTTAAAATAGGATACTCAGTTCCTGGTGTCCTGTTTATGAATAATAGACAAGAGTTGTGAGCTACGAATTTCTTCTGCTTCTCATGAAATGAAAAACAGTACACAGTATTGTTAGAAGATTGTAGACACTATGAAAATCATTCTTTAGAGAGCCATCCAAAAGTAAAGGGTTATGGAGGGACTTAAATGCCTAACAGAAGAGTATGGGTTTGATATAGTAAAGATTCACCAGAGGGAGGGGCCCAAGATGGAGGTATAGAAAGACCCTGAACTCAACTCCTTCCACAGACATACTGAATGTACACTTACATATAGAGCATTTCTTTCTGAATAATATAAACGAACAAACAAAACAGAAGCAGACTCATGGATACAGCGAACAGACTGATAGTTGCCAGCGGGGAGGGGGATTGGGGAACTGGGTAAAATGGTGAAGAGATTGAGAAGTACAGATTGGTAGTTACAAAATAGTCATGGGGATTTAAAGTAAAGCATAGGAAATAATAAGATTGTAGTAGCTATGTATGGTGCCAGGTGGGTACTGGAAATATTGGGGGGAACACTTTGTAAAGTATATTATTATCAATAAAACCTCATCTCCAAAAGAGTTAAATTAGATAAAACTTGTCACCAAGGAACTTAAGGACTTCTATGAGAGACAGCATATAAATAAGCAATTACAAAACAATATGAAAACTCTAGTCTGTTTGGCCCAGTGGTTAGAGCATTGACCCAGGGACTGAAAATTAGAGGACTCGATTCCAGTCAAGGGCATGTACCTTGGTTTCAGGCTCGATCCCCTGTCCTGTTCGGGGCACATGTGGGAGGCAACCAATTGATATGTCTCTCTCACTTTGATGTTTCTTTCTTTCTGTCTCTCCCCCTCCCTTCCATTCTCTCTAAAAATCAATGGAAAAAATAACCTCGGGTGAGGATTACAAACAAAAGCAACACCAGACAACATGACAAATCCTTGGTCTATTAGATTCTGTTGGAGCAGAGGGCCAGAATTTCAGGGAAAAAGCTAGGTAAAAGGTGACATTTAATGGAAGTGCTATTTAGTAATATTGGAAATAAAAATAAAATATTCTATTGATAATTTCACTATAAAAAAGAACAATTACATACCAACAAACTGGACAACCTAGAAGAAATGGATAAATTTCTAGAAACATACAATCTTCCAAGACTGAATCATAAAGAAACACAAAATCTGAACAGACCAATTAACTAGTAATGAAATTGAATCAGTAATCGGAAAACTCCTAACAAACCAAAGTCCATGACCAGTTTCACAGGTGAATTCTACCAAACTTTTAAAGAACAACTAATACTTATTCTTCTCAAACTATTCCCCCCCAAAATTGAAGAGGACGTAATACTTCCAAACTCACTCTACAAAGCCAGCATTACCCTTAAGTCAAAACCAAACCAAAGACATTATGAAAAGATGCTCAAAATCACTAATCAGTAGAGAAATGCAAATCAAAACCACAATGAGTTATCACCTCACACCTGTTATTTAAAAAGTCAACAAATAAGCCCTGGCAGGTGGCTCAGTTGGTTGAAGCATGTCCTGTACATCCAAAGGTTGTGGGTTTGATTCCCAGTCAGGGCACATACCCAGGTTACAGGTTCAATCCCAGGTTGGGGCTCCTGTAGGAGGCAGTTGATTGATGTTTCTCTTACATTGGTGTGTCTGTCTCTGTCTCTGTCTCTCTCTCTCTCTCTCTCTCTCCCTTTTCTCTCTCTCTATCTCTCTTCCTCCTTCCCTTCCTTCCTCCCTCCCTCCCTCCTCTCCACCCCCCACCCCGGTCTCTTTCTCTCATCCCTCCCTCTCTTCCTATCTCTAAGGTCAAATTTTTAAAAAGTCAACAAGTAAGTGTTGGCAAGTATTTGGAGAAATGGGAACCCTTGTGCTCTGCTGGTGGGAGTATAAAATGGTGTGGCTGCTTTGGAAAACAGTATGGAGGTTTCTCAAAAAAATTACAAAGTAGAACTACCATAGGACACAGTAATCCCTTTTCTGGGCATTTATCCAAAGAGAACAAAAATATTAACTCAAAAATGTATATGCACCTCTGTTTATAGCAGCATTATTTGCATTAACCAAGATACAGAGGCAACTAGGTGTTCATAGATAGATGAATGGATAAAGAAGATGTAGAGGCAACTACGTGGTGAATTACATGGTGACAGATGGTTAGTAGACAGTATAGTGATCACATTGTAAGGTATATAAATGTCAAATCACTATGTTCTACACCTAAAATTAATATAATATTATATGTCAACTATACTTTTATTTTTTTTAAAAGTCACCAAAAATCTTAGCAAGGGAAGTAATATTCCTAAAATAGTGTTTTAAGAAAGGATACTACCACCTTTGCTCATATATATTACGAATAAAGATAACCTAGCTTTATAAAACAGTTAAGTAAGGAAAATTGTGCCCATCAGGAAAGGATCTATATCTTTATACTAATGGGTCATTATTATTTCTCTACTTAGCAAACTCTTCCAGAATCCTTGGAATATTTGTACCCTACCAGAATATAATATGTACACTTCTCAGGACCTCATATTAATATAATTCAGTTAAGAGGTGTGATACATTTTATGTAGATTGACAGGTTGTTGCAGTGCTCAAATTCATTGTGATAGTATCTTGGTTTTTGTTTTGGATAATGTAAAACACATGTTTTCCCCTTTAAGCTGGTTAAGCTGTTTGGCGGGGTGGGAGGGGGAATCCTGGTACCTTTTATAAGCTGCTTATACTCGTAACAGGTTAACTTCCCAGCACATAAAGGGAATACTGGAAAACCCTTGCGTGATTAAATATGCCCCTAGAGGATTATGTTTTTCCACATATTTTTCAAGCCAGAGCTATTAATAATGTTTCAGCATTAAACTTTCTGTACATCCCGATTATGCTCATTCTGCCCTTGCTGTTAGTTTTTCCACTGTCCAGATTTGTAGCACTACAAAATTACCTGTGGAAACATAGGCTTAAAACTGAAAGTTTAATCAAGTCTAACAAATTCTCATCTCTGGAATTATTTCAAAAAAATTTTTTTTCAAATTTTTGGTCCATTTTTCAAACTAATTTCTTCTTTTTCCTTACTGGAAGCCTGGCCGCCGCAAGTAGCTCTTTCATGAGCTTAGTAGTTCACTTAGAATTAATGACCACTAAACACAGCATTTATCATTTCAAACAAGATCATTTAATTTCCATGCACATTTTTCCTGAGATAACAGTCTGGTTTGTAAGAAATCTTATTACTGAGAGATTCAGTTATTAAGTGCCTTTTTATCCAAGCAATAGGTTGTTAAATTAGTTTACTGTGGTTAATCAGCCAAAGACTATTTTGTATATACCCTGAGACATGACGGCCACCCCCTATTCCTCCATCCCTTCAGGATCCAAGTCTATCTGTTCCCTCCTTCCCGAAGGTCTTTTCTTACCAACCTTGGGTTCCTTCTTGGTACTCACTGGCCTCTCAGTTTCTTTGACCTCTGTCTTTTTCACCCTTATCCTTTGAGCCCCCAAGTTTAGATGGGTCTTTAACTACCTTTCTTTGACAGCTTATATTTTCTGTCCTGGGCAGGGGCCTCAGATTGCTCAGAACTCTTTCTGTGATGCTGATCAGTTTCCTTTCTCACATTCCCCACTCAGCTGTCCCAGGTCATTACCACTCTCCTCAAGCTCCATGGCCCACTCCATCCCTCTCTGTGGTAGCAGATAACTTTGTTTTGTTGCCTGCTGTTTAGATCCTAGAGCTCCTAAGTTATCACTACAGCTGCTGTGCTTCCTATGGCTGAGAGAGGACTGCCCCTCCTTTCTAGCTCCAACTTCATCAGGATTTTAGAATTCTTCCTTCTCTCCTGAGACTTTTCTCCACCACTTCAGGGGCTGGGGGCAGGGGAATACTAAACTAAGATTTTAATCTTATTTAAATAAGTTGGTTTTAGAAACTCAAGTTGTATAAAAGAATATACAGAAGCAACTACTTGATGCTAGAGGCAACTACTTGATGCTAGCTGTGTGTGTGTATTCTTCCAGAGATGATATATGCATAAACAAGCATATGCAAATGTAAATTTCCCTCTCTCCTCCACTTTTATTTTAAAAACATTAATACTAGATACATGGTGTAGGCATTTTTAATATATTCTGTATCTTGGAAATCAGTTTATATCAGTACTATGGAACTGCCTAATTCTTTCTTGGGGGAAAGGGGACAATGTTTTTTTTTTTTTTTTCAATTACAGCTTACATTCAATATATAGAACTGCCTCATTCTTTTGATGCATCCAGATTATGTCCTTGATTGTAAATACACCGTGATTTAGTTAAGCAGTCCCCTATAGAAGGGTAATTGTTTCTAATCTTTTGTTGCTTCAAATTGTGTTGTGGTGAACATCCTTATACATCAGTCTTTGTGCATGCAAGCAGGGCACAAGCAAAAATAGTGTGGGCATACTGCTTAAGAGTCAGCATTCCTATCAGATTTTCTTTAAATGTTCACTTTGTGAAGTGAAAGATAATTGAATACTAAAAAATATTGTAAAAAAGGAAAACCACAATTCTCAACCCCTCGAAAAAACATTTAAAAAATATTTGAACAATCTGAACTGGAATTGCTAGATTGAAGGGTTTACCATTTTCATTTCTGAATGGAGAAGCTATCATTTTTTTTGTATGTGTGTTACTGTTTCTGTAACCTTTCTATTTATGTGTAATTGATTCATTGCATTTATCTTCAATGTCTGCTATCTCTTCAGTTCATCTCTTTATTCTGAATTCTGAGAAAATTTCTGAGGCATTCTATTCACTGTTTGCTTTCTGCAATTCACAGTTTCTGTGATTATTGAATTTTTAAGCATATTATAATCATCTTTTTTATTGCTTTGAAATACTCATATGTTCTTATATTGTTCTGTCAAGACTATTGGCCTTTTATCTTTTGACCTTTTTTATTGAAGGACAATATACATAAAAAAAAATACACCTTTGTTATCAGCACCCAGATTAAAAAAAAAAAAAAAAAGCAGATACTAACCACACCCCAGACCCTCCCTTGTGCTCCCTTTCAATTGCAATCGTCCGTGGTTAACCACTCCTGATTTCTAACACCATAGATTTCATCTTGCTTGTTTTTTTTAAGTGTTATATAATGTAATCATACAGTACATACTGCTTCTCCCTTTTGTTTAACATTAAGTTTGTAAGAATTATCCATATTGTTGCATGTAATTGTATTTGTTTTCATTGCTATATAGTATTCAACTACATGAATAAACCACAGTTTGCTCACTCATTCTACTATTGGTGGACACTGTGTAGTTTCTAGTTGGGGGCTATCCTATATAATAAAAGCCTAATATGCTAAGTGTCCGACCATTTGACTGTTCAACCAGTAGCTATGACATGCACTGACCACCAGGGGGCAGACACTCCAACTGGTAGATTAGCTTGCTACTGGGATCCAGCCGATTGGGACTGGGCAAGATGGGCTGGACATGCCCTGGAGCCCTCCCATGGTCCCTCCCCGGCCCCAATCGTGCACCGGTGGGGTCCCTTGGCCAGGCCTGCACCCTCTCGCAAGATGCTCCAACCTGTAGGTTAGCTGGCTGCTGGTGTCCAGCCAATCAGGACTGAGTGAGACGGCCGGACATGCCCTGGAGCCCTCCCACGGTCCCTCCCTGGCTGCCCAACCTCCTGTGTCCCGCCCCAGCCCCAATCATGCACCAGTGGGGTCCCTCGGCCAGGCCTGCACCCTCTCGCAATCCAGGACCCCTCAGGGGATGTCAGAGAGCCAGTTTCATCCCGATCCCCGCAGGCCAGGCCAAGGGACCCCACAGGTGCATGAATCCATCATCAATAGTGCCGCTATGGACACTTTTGATTGGGTCTTCTGATGCACATATGTACATATTTTTTGTTGGGTATATATATCCAGGAGTAGAATTTTTTTTTATTAAATCTTTATTGTTCAGATTATTACAGTTGTTCCTCTATTTTCCTCCATAGCTCCCCTCCACCCGGTTCCCACCCCACCCTCTGCCCTTACCCGCCCCCGCTGTCCTCATCCATAGGTGTACGATTTTTGTCCAGTCTCTTCCCGCACACCGCCCCCCCAAGAATTGTCAGTCCACTCCCTTTCTATGCCCCTGATTCTATTATATTCACCAGTTTATTCTGTTCATCAGATTTTTTATTCACTTTCTTATCTGTGAAGCTCTTTATCTGACCTTCAATTCTGAATGATAGTTTTGCTGGGTAAAGTAATCTTGGTTCTAGGTTCTTGCTATTCATCACTTTGAATATTTCTTGCCACTCCCTTCTGGCCTGCATAGTTACTGTTGAGAAATCAGCTGACAATCCCAGGGGTCCTCAAACTACAGCCCGCGGGCCACATGCGGCCCGCCAACATTTATCCGGCCCGCCGGGTGTTTTTGCCGTCACTGCCTGTCCTGCTTAGCAGTGGACTCGTCCCGGGCCCACAGTGCGCATGTGTGGAATGTCTGAGGGACAGTTTAAAAAGTTTGAGGACCTCTGGACAATCCTATGGGTACTCCCTTGTAGGTAACTAACTGTTTTTCTGTTGCTGCTTTTAAAACATTTCATACTGCTCAGGAGTTTTCTCGTGTTTCGCGCGCCATCTGTTAAGGACCGCTCACGAGTGTTCTCGTTTTTCACGCCCATGGAAAAAGGAGCGAATCTAGATACTTATGTAAATTTTGTTTGGTCCCTCTTCATAGAGGAAAATGTTTTACGCAGTACCATA
>NW_005361955.1:3623117-3641657 GCF_000412655.1 Myotis brandtii | reverse complement strand
TCTGTGCACAGCTTGGGTGGGGCGGGGTCTCAGGGAATCAACAGGGCGGAGCAAACAGCTATGGCTGATCCTCAGTCCTGCCCTAATAGGTCCCGGGTCTCAGTGTCCCGCGGTAATGGCTGCAAGCACCTCTGAGGGAAAGTCGCCCTCGAGTTCTGCCCGCTGCCAGACAGTCCAGTTTCTCCCCATATGAGTCTGGGTCCCCAGAGACTCGCCCAGAACTGGAGTTCAGAGCAGTTGGGAGCTTGTGACTCCCTCCGGATTGAAAAAGACAACCGTGTCCTCAGTTGCCGGCCCTTTCCGCATGTGCCTCCATACCTCTGCACTTTACTTCCGCAGCTCCTCTGAGTCTCAGTGTGCTTTTCTCTTTCTTTCTAGTTGTAGAATTTCCACTCAGCCAGCCTTCCTGTGGTTCTGGATGATGTCCGTTTTGTCTTTTGTAGTTTTGAAGTGGTTGTGCGAGGCAGCAATTTCCGGTGTTTACCTATGCCACCATCTTGGTTTCGTTCTAGAATTTTTTTATCATGGCCCATGCGAGTGTTAAACCTCTAAAGTGGTTGCCTCGTTTTGTACTCCCAGGAGAATGCTGGTTGTTCCAAATCTTTGTCAGTACTTGGTATTTTCTGTCTTTTCCATTTTAGCTATGCTGGTAGGTATAAAACAATATTACATTGATAATAATAATAAAACAATATTACATTGTAGTTTTAGTTTTTATTTCCCTGATCTCTTGTAATGCTGAGCAACTTTTCATAAGTTTATTGACCATTTGGGTCTCCTCTTTTGTGACATGCCTGGTGAAATTTAGTTTTACATTTTAAAATAATTTTTTAAATATGTTTGGCTAGCCAATAGGTCCCATTTCCCATCCTTCTGTCCCTTCCCTTCTCTTTATCCTTGTAAAAAATTTTCTTGGCTCTTCTCTTGCCTATTATTTTTTCCCCTAAAAAATAGACCTTAAAATTAGTAACCCCAACTTTTCTAGAATTTTTAGTGAATTTGCATGTAACCTATTTTGAGAAAAATTGTCATCTAAATTGAAAAACGTGATAAATATTAAACCCTCCCAGTTTTTTGCCCAACAGATTGGTTATCTCCATATTTAAGACTAGTTTTTGTTTCATTTTTGACAAGTGCTTATTAGAAGTGAAAAATCTTTTAATATGCATTTTAAGACCTACAGCCCCCCTTTTAAAAATGTAAATGTTTTTCAGGTTCTTGATCAATATGAAGGAGAAGGATTTCAATTCCTGGCGAAGGTGTTTAATTCTTCACATTCCTTCTTAGAAGACTTGACTGGTCTTACATTACTGCATCAAGAGACCCAAGCTGCTGAGGTAAGAATAAAACAACCTTTATGTGCTGTGAACTGATGTATTTGAATCTTATTTGATATTTAGATTTACAGAAAAGAAAGAAAGCAGTTAATTATGATTTTTCCCCCCTTAGAACAAACCCTTTGCAGTTGCTGGATGCTGTTGTGTGCAGATTGTTGTGTAGTAGGTGTCAAATTCAAAAAATTGCTGATAAGGGAAGTACAGGTTATTGATTCCTAAGCACCTGTTTCTTGCTGAAAATCAATTCTCATGTCCATACATCAAAATGCAAGTCAGGGAAGACATTGGAGTCTGGCACTGTTCTGCAAAGAGAACATGCCTGGCTTTTATTTCACAATTGATCAGTCTTCGTAGGCCATTGAACCCTACCATGAAATGGCTTTCTTGGTTACAACCTAAGAGAGTTACGTTTAGCTTGTCAGTTTGAATATTTTGCAGATCTTAATTTCCTGTGTCTCTATAATCATGTGGGGGTTTTTTAAGACTGGGATTCAACATATAGTTATTTTGTTTTTTTCGAAATGCTCACTGTTCTTAGAAAAGGTCATGCGGTATATAGTGTGGAGCCATTCGTGTCACTTGGCAAAATGGGCACCTTCTCAAAATGGTTGAATGATATTAAATCAACATCTTTCTATTCTGTTACCTGGGTGAAAAAGCTCTAAGGAAAAATGTGACCTGCCATAGCATTTCCACAAGCAACATAAGGAAAACCTTGAGTGCCTGTGTCCTGCAAAGTTGCCATTAGTCCTATAGTTTGATTCAGTGATTACCGCCCCACCGCCACCCCTTCCTGGGGTTGTGTAGTCTCACCATTGTGGGAGGCCCCACCGTCAGTGAGTAGATGATCAAGCCCAATATTGGGCCAGCTGGTGATAAAAAGGCTACTGTTTGGAAGATTGGAGCTAGCACTGGTATAGGGAAACCATGTGAAAATACCAGTCAAATCCTTTGAAGCTTCTAACAGATTGGGATGAGAATTTTAAGCACACCAGAGACGAAAGAATACATCTCTAGTGCTAGACTTAGAACTGAAGCTGGTTCTTCTTTAACTTGCTTTAGCTCTGTTGTCCTGGGCATTCAACAAGATACAGTCTTCCACTGATGACCAGTAGTAGTTAGACCCACATAGGGTCTCTTAGTTTCAGAAGATAAATGGCATCTCGGCAGGACTTTAAGAGACTTTCAGATTTCCCCCAGAATTTTGACTGGGTTCCCAGAGAGAGTTCAGAACTTTATGTTGATCATAGCCACCATATTGTCTTTTGAGCAGCAGTGTACTGCCTGATAATAAGAGGAAAATAACTTACAGGTCTTTTCAACCATACAATCATTTGACTAGTTGGTTGGGGGAATTTTTCCAGCCAGCTAGAAATAATTCACATACTTTTCTTTAGTTGGCTAGAAGAATTGAAACTTGAAATTGACCCCATATTTCACTCTTTAAAACAGAGCAGATGTTAGAATAATGGGCGCATTTCTTGATTAACCCTGACTATCTTGTATTTTGGTTGGTCAAATATTAACAGCCTCTTAAAAGACCCTGGAATGTAAAGACAGCAATAGGGACTAAAGAGATGGTGGGGCAGGGATTCATCTACAAGTCTGATTTTTCTTTTTGAACTTTTCCTCCATTAAATATATTTATAGTTTTGGAACCATAAGCCACACATCAAATTTTTTATTAAAGATGGTAAACTGGTTGGCCTATGAGCCAGATATGGCTTGCAGGTGTGTTTTGTTTGGCCTGCTCTATGTGTTAAATTCTGAATAAAGCCAACATTTTAAAATTATGGGTTTTACATAAAAATCAGAATTTTCCCATTTATGACTTCTTTGAAAAATCAGATCTGGCAACGCCAGGCCTACATTCCTAAATAGTGATGGTTTTCTAGAGCCAAGAAGCAAATTGTATAGATAAATAATGTACTTGATATGAAATTTAAAGATATAGAAAATATTCTATGTGGAAAGGAAATCTTGTACACTTTTCCCTTACCACCCAGTTTTCTTAGTGGAGACACACTGTTGTTAGTTTCTTGCCCAAAGGTATTAACATATTATTTATATTTTTTTATTTCTATTTTAGTTGACATTCAGTATATTTTACAGCATTTTCAGGTGTACAGCAAAGTGGTTAGATAATTATATAGTTTATGAGCCAATGCCCCCAATAATTTAGTATCTACTTGGTACCATACATAGTTATTACAGTATTACAAATTGTACTTAATTCTTCCACCTTTTTCTACCCAGCCCCTCAACTCCCCTCCCATCTGGCAACACTCAGTTTGTTCTCTGCATCTATAAGTCTTTCTGTTTTATTTGTTTATTTTGTTCTGTAGATTCCACATATAAGTGAAATCATATCATATTTGTCTTTGTCTGACTTGTTTCACTTAGCATAATACCCTCTAGGTTCATCCATGTCATCACAAATAGTAAGATTTCATTCTTTTCTATGACTGAGTAATATTCCTTTGTATATATGTACCACATCTTCTTTATCCACTCATCTATGGGTTGCTTCCACATCTTGGCTATTGTAAATAATGCTGTAATGAACATAGGGTGCATATATTCTTTCAAATTGGTGTTTTTAACTTATTTGGATATATGCTCAGAAGTGAAATTGCTGGATCATAATGTAATTCTCTTTTTTATTTTTTGAGGTAATTCCATACTGTTTTACACAGCAGCTGACACCAATGTTCAGTCCCACCAACAGTGGATGAGGATTCACTTTTCTCCACATCCTCACCAACACTTGTTTGTTGATTTATTGATGGTAGCCATTCTGTAAAATGTGAGGTGATATATCATTCTGGTTTTAATGTGCATTTTTTCTGATGATTATTGATGTTGAGCATCTTTTCATATGTCTGTTGGCCATCTATGAGTCCTCTTTGGAGAAGTGTCTATTCAGGTCCTCTGCCCATTTTTTAATTGGATTGTTTGGTGGTTTTGTGTGCGTGTGTTGACTTATATGAGTTCTTTACAAATTTTGGATATTAACCTCTTATTGGATGTCTTCTCCCATTCAGTAGCTTGTCTTTTCTAGTTTGATGTAGTCCTATTTTTAAATTTTGTTTCCCATACTTAAGATATATCAGAAGAAATATTGCTAAGAAAAATGTTAGAGATTTTACTGCCTGTGTTTTTCTTTTAGGAGTTTTATGCTTTCTGGTCTTACAATTAAATCTTTAATCTACTTTGAGTTTATGGTATAAGAAAGTGGTCTAGTTTAGTTTTTTGCATATATCTGTCCAATTTTTACAGCACCATTTATTGAATAGACTGTCTATACCCTGTTGTATGATCTTGTCTTCTTTGTCATAGATTAATTGACCACATAGGCGTGGGTTTATTTCTGGGCTCTCTATTCTGTTCTCAAAGGTATTTAGGTGATGCTCTCCATTTAGATGATGCTTTTTAGTTGATGATCCTTATAACTATTGGTATTTGCAGACCCTATCTTAGAAAAGAATCATTACTTTTCTTAAAACGCTCTAAATAGGAGTGTTTTAAGATAATGCTCACTAGACAACTTTATAAAAGAAAAAAGACATTTTCCTGCCTGCATTAATTACATTACTGTGAAAAACATGTGTAAATGAATAAATAAGTATATCAAAAAATATACACATATCTGTGTAAAAGGTTGTGTTTTGACTTACGTATCTGATTCCCAGTACATTTGTAAATGTTCAGTAATAACAGTATAAAATTCTGCATCCCATATAGAAAGATACCAACTTATTTATTTTAGCAATGCAGTGAAGAATGCCCAATTAATTCTCATCTTAGGGTAACTGTTTTCATGCATTAACATTGGAATTGCAAAAGATTCAACCAGATAAATATATATGACAGTATGATTTTATACATTACTTATAAAATGTATATTTATACAAATACTGTTTTTTAAAAAGAGAAGTACTGAACAGCTTTTGAAAATTGGATAGCAAGGCACTATGCTAGTGACTGAATACAGAAGTTAATGAGATGAGCTCATGGTCTAGTGTGAGAAACAGAGACATAAATAGGACACTCTAATATCTTTAAAAAATATTTCACTCATTTATATATTAAGTGCTGAGAGAGCAGTTACTCCTGCCTAAGGGAGTAAGGATGTCAAGGAAAGCTTCACACAGAAGGGAATAAATATTTCAGTTAGGTTTTTTAAAACTAATAATTCTTTTAATTGAGGTATAATTCACATATAATATTATATTAGTTTTGAGTGTTCACTATAATTAATGATTTTGCTCTTTGTACATATTGCAAAATGATCACCACGGTAAGTGTAGTTAATATCCATCACAGTTAGTTTTAAAGGTTAAGTAGGCTATCTTTAAAAATAAAAGTTGAATTTGGCCAGGGAAAGGGTAGGAGGTGTGGGAGGGCATTCTGGGCTGAATAAATTATCTCAGAGGCTGACTCTTTAGTGTGTTACTCAGAATCATGAGCATGTGGCTGGAGCCAGAGTTTCCTGAAATCAGATAAGGTTGTTTTTTTATTAATAACAGCTTTATTGAGTTATAATTCACATACTATGAAATTCACCCTTTTAAAGTGTACAGTTCAGTGGGTTTTTTAGTATACTAGTATTCACAGAGTTGTGCTACTATTACTGCTAAGTTTAGAACATTTTCATCACACCCAAAAGAAACTGTACCATTAAGCAGTCACTCCTCATTCCCCTCTCTATGTAGGCCTGGCAGCCACTACTCTACTTTCTGTTTCTATAGATTTGCCTATTCTGGACATATCATGTAAATGGAATCTCACAATATATGGCCTTTTGTATCTGGTGTCTTTAACTTAGCATGATGTTTTCAAGTTTCATCCATGTTGTGGCAAGATAATTCTTTTTTAGTTAAAGGAAAAAAACTTTTGAAGCTATTAAACTTTCCATATCCTTTAATATCTGTGATCTGTCTTCCAAACTATAGCCCATTTAGTTTGGAGGAATGTATAACTGATCCTACTAGAGACTACAAATCCATTTATTTTTATAGAAAGGGGCAGAGAGATAATGGATTGGAAGATATATTTAAGACAGAATCATCCAGATCTGTCTTAAAATTTTTTGCACCCATCCCCCTTCCATCATCCAAAAACAATTGCCATTATTTTAGTCTAGGACTAGGTTACTAGTATGATAATAGTGCTGTTGAGATTGAAAAATCACCAGGTTGGTTTGTGTTGCAAGAGGGCTGGAAGTATAAGGTGCAGAGTAGGGACTGAGGGTGTGGTGTAGGGAGTTGCCAGATTTACAAAGATGAGTTTGTTTGGGGTAATGATGAAATTGAGGTAATTGAATAAATGAGTGAAAATGACTGGATGGTATTAGAGATAGGATGGAGATAGAACTTAAAGAACAGAACTGGTAGATTGATTTTGCAGATAAAGGAAAATTATCCTGTTTCCTTTAGTGAAATGAGGAGAAGCTGCCGAGCTAAGATGCAATAAAAATATTTAAATGAGAAATGTGTGTGGTAGAATTTTATCTCAAGTTGTAGATCAAAAAATTAAAAATAGCCCTGGCTGGTGCGTCTCAGTTGGTTGAGTGTCCTCCCATGCACCACGGAGTCTCTGGTTCGATTTCCGGTCACCAGACATGTCCAGGTTGCAAGCTCAGTCCCCAGTAGGTGGTGTGCAGGAGGCAGCTTATTGATGTTTTTCACAATGATGTTTCTTTTCCCTCTCCCTTCCTCTCTCTAAAAATCAATAAAAACATATAGTAAAAAAAAAAAAATTTTTTAAAAATTCAAAATACTCACCTCATAAAATTTTTTTTCTAATGTTATATTTCATAAAGTAGGGGTCTTGGACAGAGACCTATTTGTCTATCATTCATCTAGCTGCCAAATTATAGTTCCATTCTATCCATGAGGTATTGGGAAGCCTCACAGAGGGGAAAGGGCCCACTCAGCTTTTTGCTCTCTTAAAATGTTGCCATCTGAATAGGGAATTTTGCATGAAGTTCTGGCTATTCCTTTCAAGACCTGTAGAGAGAATGGGTTTGAATATTTGGAGATTGAGTCCAATTTCCTATTGCTCCTAGACATCTGTTTATCCCCGTTGGTACCAAAGAAAATGGCTTTAAAGTTGATGAAGCACAAGATATCCAAGTTGTGGAGCTGGTGAAGAACTCACCAAATACTCTTTAAATTGCTGAATTTGTTAAGAGACTAAATCAGACATATGAATGACTTAGCCATGTTTCCATAAAATTTGCTGTGACTTGCCTTCTTAGGGTTATTTATCATCAACTATCAGTTCACATGTACTGATTTCATTCCAACTGTGGGTTCAGTATTGTGCTGAATGCCAAATAATTTTCAAGCTTCATCTAATTAGAGAGAAAAGACTGTTTCATAAGAGAAAATTAATAAAGCAAGCTATATTGGCATATCCTTGAGAAATTCAAATTCCAGAATCCCATAACCCAACTTCCCCGAAATACCTCATTCTCATTCTTGACAGTTTGCAAGTTCCATGATTTCAGGATTAATTTTAGGCTCTGTTTCCTTCTCTTGCCTTGACTATAGTATCATATTTGATGTTGTATCATACAGTTATATTTTCAGGATTATAGTTACAGCACTCTATAATTGTAGAATTAGGGATTAATGAATGATAATTTAAAAAAGAAAGTTTAGCGCCAACTTTAACATAGGATGTAAAATCACGAACAGGCTGTCAGAAATGAACAGGCTGAGTCGGTGGGTTGATTGTGAATTAAAACTCAGATTCTGACTCATCTACTACAGAATTCAGGATTCTAGAAAATAAAGTGCCCATTTCTTTCATAGCAGGAAAGTCATAAGAAAAACATTACAGTCATGTGATATGACTTCATTGGCATGACAATTTACTATTCAGCAAAGTAAATAGCACCATTAACAAACGTTTCTGCTGGGCCTTTTGCACTTACACTGAGATTTGGCCTCTTCCACTCACAGCTGGTTTTGATTTGGTTCCTGTGGATTATTTGTTTTGTTTTGTTTTGTATTTAACAACAGTCAGATATTTATGTACAGCTTCATCAAGAGCCTCCGATGACAAATAGCCTTTGGAGGCCAGTAGAAGCTGTGGGAAACCCCGTGTCAGCACTTAGACCTGTTTCCAATGGAGAGGAATTGCTCTGGGGACTGACCTAGTCTGCCCATGAATCCAGTTCTCTTTTCCCAGAGCCTTCTGCTAGCCCACATCCAACCTGCACTGGCCTATCCTCAGACTGTATCCTCCCCTGATTGTCCCTTATGAAGCAATCCCTCAAAGCACAGCCTTGGCCTTCTCTCCTAGATGAAGGGGGAAAAGCAGAAACTGCAAGCAGAAAGCCAATTAATTCTTAGATTGGAAACTAGAGACTAGTTTTTGAAATAAGGCTTGGCCGTACTCCTTTGTAAAACAAGTCCCTTTTATTTGCTGTCAGAATTATCTACATGGGTTTGAGATGTTTAGATTAGTTGGTATTAGGGAAGGATCCAATTGGAGGATAGACGAAGTCTGGGCTGAGTTCCCCACCCTTAAGGAGTCTTTGATAGTATACTCCATTTGGAGGTCTATGGGAGAGAGAAGGGGCGAATCATAAATGATAAAAGCAATGCTAAGATGGCTAATATTAAGAAATAAACCATGGGAACTGCATCCTCCTTAAATTTTAGTTCTTGTTCTGTTCGTGTTCTCATGAGTACTTGGGTGAATAACTTAAACATTTTTTGTATCAGCTTCCCCACTTACAATAGAGGGATTGAACCATATGTGAAATCCTTTTTAGCTCCTATAATTCAGTGATTTTTATTCAATTATACCCAGTATGACCAAGAAGTAAAAAGATGGCTAATTCTTGTATCAAAAATGTTTTAAAAGTATCAGAGCAATTACTTTTTGTACATTTTATACATATTCCCTGGTGTCTATCTGGCTGCCATTGCTAGAAATAGTTTTGGTCACATTCTTTTGAGATTTAGAACTGCTTTGAGCTTTAAGATAACATTTATTGTACAGTGGGGCCTTCACTTACGAGTGTCCTGACTAACGAGTTTTTTGAGATACCAGCTGTCTCTCTGCGGATTTTTTGCATTGAGTTGATAGAGTAATTTGAGTTAACGAGCTCCTTAACGAGCTCCTTAACGAGCTCGGTCTCTGAACGAATTAAACTTGTAAGTCAAGGCCCCACTGTACTGTGTATTGGTTGGTTGTATAGCAGTGTGTGTAAATCCAAAATGGTGTAACCTAGCCAACGGACCTCATTCTCCAGACTTGGCACCCAGGACTTTGCCTTCTTTGTAATATCAAGTCTCCCATCACCATAATTGAGTATGTTCATAAAACATACCATTCATGCCCTAACCAGTTTGGCTCAGTGGATAGAGCATCAGCCTGCGGACTGAAAGGTCCCAGGTTCGATTCCGGTCAAGGGCATGTACCTTGGTTGCGGACACATCCCCAGTAGGAGGTGTGCAGGAGGCAGCTGATCGATGTTTCTCTCTCATCGATGTTTCTAACTCTATCTCTCTCCCTTCCTTTCTGTAAGAAATCAATAAAGTATATTTGTTAATAAACCACATACCATTCATGACTTCTTGGTATAGGTTCCAAAGATTAATTCCAAAGCCCCCCTTGTTTTAAGTAATGGCAGTTTCCTTAGATGTTGAATCTATAGTATACGGAGTTCTTTAAAAATCATCCATATTACACTAAAACACACAGAGTGAATGAGTAGCCTGAACTCTGACCTGATCAGAAGGCCTGAGTTCATGTCCGCACTCCAACAAATGGCCGAGATTGCTGTGTTCAAATGTATGGGTTGTGCAGGACAAGACCGTGTGCAGTGGCCCTTGAGTCATTTCCTTAATTTCATTGAGCTTCATTTCTTCATTTGTAAAATGGGATCAATAATTCCTACTTCTCATGATTACTTTGAGTATTAAGTAAGAAATTATCTTAGAAAAGATAGATAAATTGAACTACATCAAAAACTTTGTGCTTCAAATAGTTTTTTGCAAATCATATCTTTTATAAGGAACTTGTATCAACAATATATTGAGAACTCTTGCAACTCAACAGTAAAAAAAACATATAACCCAATTTAAAAATGGGCAATGGATTTAAATAGACATCTCTCTAAAAGTTAAACATATGTCCAGTAAATACATGAAAAGATCATTAGCCATCAGGGAAATGCAACTCAGAACCACTGTGAGGTACTAATTCATGCCCACTAAGATGACTACAATCAAGAAGACAGGCTCTGCTCTAGTTGGTTTGGCTCAGTGGATAAAGCGTCGGCCTGCGGACTGAAGGGGCCTGGGTTCAATTTTGGTCAAGGGCAGATGTCTGGGTTTCGGCCTCAATCCCCAGAAGGGGGTGTGCAGGAGGCAGCCAAACAATGATTCTCTTTCATCATTGATGTTTCTATTTCTCTCTCCCTCTCCCTTCCTCTCTGAAATCAATAAAAATATATTTTTTAAAAAAGAAGAAGAAAAAGAAGACAGGCCCTGGCCGGGTAGCTCAGTTGGTAAGAGTGTCATCTCAATACACCAAGGTTGCAGGTTCAATCCCCGGTCAGAGCACATACAAGAATCAACCTATGACTGCATAAATAAGTGGAACAATAAAGCAGTGGTTCCCTCTCCCTTTCTTCCTCTCTCCTTCTCTCCTCTCCTTCTCTCTTTCTCTCTCCCTCTCTCTAGAAATCAATAAATAAAGAAAAAGGATAAAAAGAAGACAGTCAATAAGTTTTGATGAGGCTGTAGAGAAATTGGAATCCTCATACACTGTTGATGGGAAGGTAAAATGGCGCAGCCACTTTGGAACACAGTCTAGCAGTTACTTAAAAAGTTTAACACAGAGTTACCATATGACTCAGAAATTCTACTAGGTATATGACTGAGAGAAATGAAAATACATGTTCATACAAAAACTTATACCAATGTTCATAACAACATTGTTTATTCATAATAGCCAAAAAACAGAATTAACCCAGAGGTCCATCAACTGATGAATGGACCAGCTATTAGAAAATTGTGGGGTATTATTTGGCAACAAAAAGGAAAGAACTACTGATACATGCTGCAACATGAATGAACCCTGATAAGTGAAAGAAGCCTGTTACCAAAGGCCACATATTACAGGATTTCATATATAAGAAATGTCCAAAATTTAAAAATCCAGAGATTGGGAAAGCAGATTATTGGTTACCAGGGAGTAGGGGGAAGCTTGGGAGGAAATGAGGAATGACTGCTTATAGATAAGGGTTTCTTTTTGAGGTGATGAAATGTTCTCTGAGGGCATTGTGACAGGCTGTCGGAGTATGTTAACTTATTGTTTGTGTAGATGTGACAATGATTTCTTCTACTTTTATTGTGCCTCAGTATTTAAAGCCTTAGTCTCTGCTCACCATGTAACCCTTTCGTGTAGTATGGATAGCCAGCAAGTACTGGGAGCACTAAGGGAGGAGGGAGAATATGGAAGGGGCCCATTGGTCAAATGCCTCCCTGACCTGCTTTCTGGAAGGAGAGAGGAAGTCAAAATGTCAGTTCTGGCTGGCCACCAGAGACCTCTGATGGAGTGGTCAGGGGAAGATGAGAGTGCTTTGATACCCATTACTGTAGGTTGAGGCAGGTGTTTCAAAGCTCCAAACCAATTTCCCTCTTGCTGCCCAGCCTGGTGGCTTAGTTGGTTGATGTGTCATCCTGTACACCTTGGTTGCAGGTTTGATTCCCAGTCAGGTCACATATCTAGGTTGCAGGTTCAGTGCCTGTTTGGGGTGCATATGGGAGACAACCCCTTGATGTTTCTCTCTCACAAGATGTGTTTCTCTCTCCCTCTCTCCGTCTCCCTCCTTCCCTCTTCTCTCCCACTCTCCCTCTCCCTCTTCCTTTCCCTTTCTCCTTAAAAAATCAATACAAACATATCCTCAGGTGAGAAGTAAAAGGAAAAACAAATTCCCTCTTGCCCTGGCCAGGTGGCTCACTTGGTTGGATCAGGGCGGGTTCAAGAGGCAACCAATGTTTCTCTCACATCAATGTCTGTCTGTCTGTCTGTCTGTCTCTCTCTCTCTCTCTCTCTCCCCCTCCCCCACCCTTCCTCTCTCTCTAAAAACCAATAAAACATGTCCTCTGGTGAGGATTTTTTGAAAAATTCCCTCTATGACAGGATTTTATTTTTTCCCAAGACTCTCTATTTTGAAAATTCTTAAAAATACAGAATGTTTTTAAAAAAATACAATAAATTCCCCCATGTAACTTCCATCACCTGGATTCAACAATTAACATTTTGTCACACCTAGGTTCGATCTCTCTCTCTCTCTCTTTCTCTCACACTCTCTCTCTCTCTCTCTCTCACACACACACACACGATATGCACACAAACCACGTCACATACACATTCACACATTTTCTGTTTTCCTGAACCATTTGAAAGCAAGTTTCATATACAATGACACTTCAACCATAATTTTTAGCATAAATCTGCCAAGAATACAGACATTCTTTTAAGTAAACAGAATACCATTGTTGTCACAGAACAACAAGCAATGATTCCATAATACTACCTAAAATCCAGTACATACCCTAATTTTCCCAATAGTCCACAGGTTTTTAAAGGCATCTTTTAAATCAATGTTTGTTTTTCCTCTAGTTTGAAACTTTATACCTATAAAGCATCCTATATAATAAAAGCCTAATATGCTAAGTGGCAGGTCGGCCAGCCGGCCATTCAACCAATAAAAGTGTAATATGCTGCCCTGACTGGTTTGGCTCAGTGGATAGAGCGTCGGCCTGCGGTCTCAAGGGTCCCAGGTTCGATTCCAGTCGGGGACATGTACCTTGGTTGCGGGCACATACCCAGTAGGGAGTGTGCAGGAGGCAGCTGATCGATGTTTCTCTCTCATCAATGTTTCTGGCTCTCTATCCTCTCCCTTCCTCTCGGTGAAGAATCAATCAAATATATATTTATTTTAAAAAAGTGTAATATGCTAATGATATGCTAAGGCAGCTCAACTGCTTGCTATGACGTGCACTGACCACCAGGGGCAGACAGTCAACCGGTTGACCAGTTGCTATGACGTGCACTGACCACCAGAGGGGCAGACGATCTGACCAGTAGGTTAACTTGCTGCTGGGTTCCAGCCAATCGGGACTGAGCGAGATGGGCCTGACACGCCCTGGAGCCCTCCCGTGGTACCTCCCCAGCTGGCCAACCTCCCATGTCCCTCCTAGGCCCCGATCATGCACCGGTGGGGTCCCTCGGCCTGGCCTGCACCCTCTCACAATCCGGGACCCCTTGGGGGATGTTGGAGAGCCGGCTTCGGCCCGACGGCCAAATGACCAGTCGTTATGAGGCTTACTGACCACCAGGGGGCAGATGCTCAACGCAGGAGCTGCCCCCTGGTGGTCAGTGTGCTCCCACAGGGGGAGCGCCTCTCAGCCAGAAGCCGGGCTCATGGCTGGCAAGCACAGTGGCAGTGGCAGGAGCCTCTCCCACCTCCGCGGCAGCGCTAAGGATGTCCAAGGGCTCCCAGACTGCAAGAGGGTGTAGGCTGGGCTGAGGGGATCCTCCCCTCCCCCCAGTGCACAACTCTTATGCACCAGGCCTCTAGTTTTAAAATAATAACTAAGCATCAGTCACTTGGTATATAAACTTGAGCATATCTGTTAACACCCTCATCTCTAAATAGGGAGACTTGGTCATCCTATTAGGCAGTGTACCCCAGAGGTCCTGCTGTTATAGGCAGGTCTTTTCCAGGTGAGGTTATCTCCAGGTATCATATGGGCTTCCTGGCTATTTTCCATATTTAGAAAAGTCTAACTGAAATATATTTATGACAAGATATTACATTGACCAACTAAACCATCAAGTTGGATTGTTTGTTTGCTTTGTATGAAATGGAATACTGGTTAGCTTGATCCAGTCAGAAGCTCTGATTGTCAGTTATGTATGTATTTGAATTAGAAAGACAATAAGATAAAGTAGTGTCTTTTGTTGGGTAGGAGGGGTTTTTCACGATATAGTCCTATGAGAGAGAAAGTGGGGATCAGGAAGTGGAGAGCCATGGCCCTGACTTCCTGACTACATCAGAAGTGTTCTTACAGTTTGCCCTGTGACCATTATTCTAGGGGCTGTATTTTTACAGCTGAGCCTTCTCACTTGCAAACATAACAGCTGCCATGTGTTGAATTTGGGGGTTGTCCATGTTTTGATACTGTAAAATTAAATTGATTTCTTGGTTCTGAAATCTTAGTGTTGCTTCATCTTCTCAAATAGCTGTGAGAGAGCAGGGAGGGAAGGGAATATGAAATATTCTAAGGTGTGTATTTTTTAAAAATTAAATATTGTTCAGGTTTAATCATGGCTTCTATCAGTCAACAAATACTTATTGACCCCTTGCCAAGTTCATGCTGGTGTGGGGATTCAAAGAGGTACAAGGCAGGCCTTCAGGAGACAGGGGGGTAAAGACGGCAAAGTAACTGAGGCTGCAGGGCAAAGGGTGTGCACAGAGAGTTGAACACATGGTGTAATGAGTCCTGCAGGATTTGGGGAGAATCAGATGTAGAAAGAAGGCTCCAGGAAAGAGTTAGATTTTGAGCTGGGCTTCCAAGGTTGGAACTCCAAGTGTAGGAGAGAAAGCTTTCCAGAATGGCCCATGGCATGGAAGCATCCAAGATTTCAGATGAAAAGTACCGTGAGGGGTATAGCAACCAATACTGATTACATTATCTGTAATTTTTATGGAACTTTTGTACCTAGCCTTTGGATGTCCACAGCAAGCTTTTGAGGTGGCTAATACCCCATTTTATGGATGAGGCTGTCAAGGCTCAGGGTTGCCTGGACATTGTTAAATTTAGCTATGCTCAGTGTTCATCTACATCTTGAGGTTTACTTCATAAGCCTGGGTTGTGTTCTGCTTTATAGAAAGTACCTCTACTTTCAGATTGAGCAATTTAACAGAGCCCTTTTGCTTTTTGTCTGTTTCCTTACACCTATGTTCTTGGATAGTATGGTTTAGTTCATTGTATTATTCTAGGGCTTGGTCAGCCAACATCACTGTACTTTCTTACTGCTTTAAGAATAGCTTGGCTTCTAATAACATCTGTGGGAATGAGATTTTTACTGTCATGATTCCATCTCTGAACTTACCAATGGGACAAAAGAACAAGTAAGAGATTACTTCTTTCTTCCTGGCCTTTACTTTTCCCTAAATTATAAAGAGAAATTGAGAGCCTGCCTTCATTTGCCTTTATTCAGCTGTCTGGTGAAAAAAAAAAAATTCAGTGCTAAAGTATGTATATCTTATTGTTGCAGAACAAAATCGTTGAATTCCTAGTAATAAATATAGCAAATTGCTGTGGATTTGTTTGCTTTTAATTTTGCCACTAAACTTAGGCCTTTGTGTTTATCTTACCTTAATCTTCCTTGGAAGAGGCCATACCTAATTCTCCTTAGCATTTTATTAAAAGGAAAGAAACCTGGCTTTTAAAAGATTTTTAAAATATTTTATTTTTGTAAAAGATGCATATATATAATATTTATGTTATCCTTTGTCTAACTTAAGTTCATCATTGAATTGATGTTTTAAAGCACAAATTCAGTATCAACACTTTAGAAATAACTATTTCAAGTTTGTATATCCAAATACTTCTTTCCCTTTTTCTTTCAACAATGACCTGTAAAAATAAAACTTTATTTTTCTTTAAGCTTTTTTGTTGTTGTTAACCCTTGCCCGAGGATATTTTTCCATTGATTTTTAGGGAAAGTGGAAGAGAGAGGGAAAGAGAGAGAGAAACATAGATGTGAGAGAAAATTGATTGGTTGCCTCCTGCACAAGCCCCAACCAGGAAGAGCCTGCAACCAAGGTATGTGCCCTTGACTGGAATCAAAGCCAGTTCCCTTTGGCCTGCAGGCCGACGCACTTCCACTGAGCCAAACCGGTTAGGGCAAAAACTTTATTTTTCAATACCTTAAAAGTTAGGCTGAAATAATAATTAAGTCTAGCTCTCATCAGCCCTTAGCATCATAGGCCTAGAAACAGAGTATTCTCATGAAAGGAGCATAGGATTTGGGTTCTAAAGAGTAGGCATTCGGTCCTGGTCCTGCCACTTTGTTACATCATTTCCTCTTGCCTGGGCTTCATCTGTAAAAAGGGATAATAATACCTGCCCTACAATGTTGATGTTACAATGTGCTTTGAAATCTTTAGAAGTAGAATACAAACATTAGTTTTTATAAGCTAAATGTAAATGGAAAACTGCCATAGATTTTTTAAATAATTTTTTCTTGATATACAATAGAACATAAACGTCTTGAATTAAACTTTCAACAATCATAAACCATTAAAATGGTAATTCACATTAAATAAATATTATTTGAATGTAAAAGAGATTAGCAACAGGTGGTTTTGTTGTAGACAAACCTATAAAAACCTGTTTGATCCTAGTCAAGGTATAAGAATGCACATTAACTTTCAAATTAGGGTAAAACTTCCTAATATGAAACAATTGAAACTTCTCAATTAAATTATTATTTTCTAAAGGACAACTGAACATAGTGTTTTCTCTAGTGTGGCCCCATGTTCTCTTCAGTTAGGCTTTGCATACTTCTGTTCTGTTGCTGCGTCCTCTCCCACCTCCAGACTTTGTTCAGCTGAGCCTTCTGCTGGTCAAACGTTGTTTCCTACCCCATGGGATCTGCCTGGTATTCCTGCTGGTCCTTCTAACTCAAGCAATTACCTCTTTTGAGGAATGGTTTCTGACTCACTGCTTTCTACTGAGGCCAAGGTTCAGATGAGATTCTCTAAATTAAAGTCTGAAAGCACCACTCATATTTGAAATAGTTGCATTATTATTTGTGAGCACAGAAATATCTTCATCCAAACAATGCTTTAGTAATATAAAAAGGCTAAAGATCAAGAAAATTTGCTCCCTGCTTTTTTCTTTTACATCTTAATCTTTCTAAACGAGCTATAACACATGCACAAGAAAACTTAAAATGTTATATATGATCTAAATAATAATTATCATATAAACACCAAGTAAAAAATAGAACATTGCATTTCACCTCTCTTATATTTGGCTCTCTGATCACAGCCCTAGAGATAACTGCCCTACCCCTTGTGATAGTTATTTCCCTGCTTTTCTTACAGCATTAGTCTGCTATATGGATTCCTAAACAATATAATTTAGTTTGCCTGACTTTGAACTTTTATAAATAGAATTATGTCCTATGTAACCTTTTGTGTCTTGCTTCTTTTTCTCAACATTGTGAAAGCTATCCAGGTTTTTTATATCTGAATTTTGTTCCTTTTCATTGCTGTATAGTATTCCACAGCTTATTCATTCTACTATTGATGGATATTTGTAGCCCTTTCAGTTTTGGACCATAATACAGAGTGTGGGTTGGACCATTTGTGTGTGTGTGTGTGTGTGTGTGTGTGTGTGTGTGTGTGTGTATAATATCTATATCTATATCTATCCTGGGGTACCTGTGCAACATTTTTATAGGTCAGTGTTTTTCAACCTTTTTTCCATTATCACCTCTCCTAGGGATAAAAATTAATTAATTTTAAACTTAAACTTTAACATTCAAAATAAATTAATCCTAAAGAATAAGATTTTGTTGGGTAGGGTTAAGCTTTGGAGAGCCAACAGCCATTGTAATGTCCAAGATATTTTCACCTACCAGAAATAGTATTTACTCCGTTGTGGGAGTAATATTGCCTCCATTGAGAATACATGTTCTAGGTTATTTGTAAGACCAGAATTGTTGGGTCATAGGAAATATGAATTTTCAACATTATTAGATCATGACAAAATGCCTTCCAAAACAATTGGACCAATTTAAGCAATTAATAGTAGTATGTGGGAGTTTTTGTGGCTGTATATCCTTGCCAACATCTTGGTACTGTCACATTTTTAAAAATTTGCCAATCTGTTGGGTGTAGAATAATATATCATTATGCTTTTAATTTGCATTTTTCTGGTTATCAATGAGGTTAAATAGCTTATGTTTGTCATTTATTTGGATTCCTCTTCCCTGATGTCTTATTTCTCTACTTCAACTCTAAAAATTCCTGTACGTTCTGTTTATGTATCCCTTGTTAAAAGAAAATACAATAGGATGACCTAATTATTCATTTGAAAAATATGACCAAACCCAGAGACCTGTGTTCTTTTTTTTTTTTCCCCAATAT
>NW_005361955.1:3563432-3622901 GCF_000412655.1 Myotis brandtii | reverse complement strand
GATGTTTCTAACTCTCTATCCCTCTCCCTTCCTCTCTGTAAAAAATCAATAAAATATATTAAAAAAAAAAAAGAAACATCAATGATGAGAGAGAATCCTTGATTGACTGCCTTCTGTATGCCCCCTACTGGGAATAGAGCCTGCAAACCCTGGCATGTGCCCTTGACTGGAATCAAACCCGAGACCTTTCAGTCCACAGGCTGACACTCTATCCATTGAGCCAAACCAGCTAGGGCCAGGGACCTATGTTCTAATCCCAGATGAGCTATTTGAGTTGGTCAGAGTGCTGTCTATACCTCTGGTCCTCAGTATTCTCATTTGCTAAATAAAAATATTGGCTGGGCTCAGCAGGTGGGGCTTAGTGGTTGAGTGCCGACCTATGAACCAGGAGGTCACTGTTCGATTCAGGGCACATGCCCAAGTTGTGGGCTCAATCCCCAGTGGGGGTTTGCAGGAAGTAGCCGATTGATGATTTTCTCTCTCATCATTGATGTTTCAATCTCTCTCTCCCTCTCCCTTTCTCTCTCTGAAATCAATAAAATTCTAAAAAAAAATATGTTGGCTGGGTTAGAACAGTGGTTCTCAACCTGGCTGCCCATTATAATTTTATCTGGGGTGCTTTTCAAAAGTACGGATATATAGATCACACTTCTACCACAAAGTTTGATTCAATTGGATTAGAGATTTTTATATCTTTTCTAACTTCATATTCCATGATAATGATAGAATAAGCCTTTAACACCTGGGTTCCATGGTTTTGAACATCCCCCTTGTGTGCACACTAAATTAAATATGCCAGAGGGCTATTTTCTATTTTTGCAAATGACTTATAAAAAGGAGGAAATTACTTAATTTAATCCACAGAAGAAAAATGGTGTCAACATTAAAAATATTTTTCTATAGCCGATTTACTTTTAGCACTGGTAGGATTTTCTTTCTTCAATAGCTCATGACAAAGTGCACATCCAAGGACAATATTAAGAAGTCATAATGAGCCTTAGAAAGAATGAGGCACATGTCAGGTCAGGGCCCAGCACAAGTCTGAGAAGGCTGAATTCATGAATTCCTGGCATTGGACTTCCTACTGTAAGGTTCTATCCCATTGCCAAAGGCCCCACTTACAATTCCAGTTGGAGAGGGGCTTCTCAGGACTGGGATCATGGCATAGTATGTGCTCCAGGAAAAGTTGGCCAACACTACTCTCCTGGATTGGGTAGGTGGTTTGGGAGCTGGGGAAAGGTACCATGACAGGGCATTATACCATTCTGTCTGCCTCTGTGTATTTTCAGAAGTCTCCATAGTGAAAAATTGTTGTTTTTATTCACTTTCCTGACATTGGTTCAGCAATATTTTCTAGTACCCACCTGCCTGCCACTTGGTATGTGATCAACATCTGACACTCGTGTGGCACTTTCTATTTTTCACAGTGGGTTTATTTGCATTTTACTTAGTTGATCATCATAGCAATTGTTTTAAATAAAAAATCTTTTGTAGCCATCTAGATCCTGGTTATGATAGCAAAAAAACAAAGTTCAAACTGGCTTTAACATAAACAAGGAATTTGTAACTAGGCCATGTACTCCTGGCCCCCTTAGTTGAGGTTGGGTGTGTTTAATGTCATGACCATCTTTGTCTTCATTGCTCATCTCTACTTTCTCTTTGTTGATGTCATTTTCTCTCGCTGCAAACAGGATTTTTTTTCCATGTAGCAAAAAACATGGCCTCAGGTAGTTCTACAATTTCATTCTTCCTTTAAGAGCATCTTCCCCAGTGGCTCCTAAGGGAAATCCCCAGACACAGACTGGAATTGCTCAGGTCTGAGTCACATGTCTTCTCTGGACCACTTGCAGTAGACAGGGAGGGGCTGCTGTGATTGGCCAGCTTGGATCACTGGCAGGTGCAGTGATTGGCAGGCCTCCCTCAGAGCTATGTGTTTGGATTGAGAGAGGGAGTTAATTCTAACAGTCCACCCCAAAGAAGGAGGAGGGCTGATGTGGGTGGATGGGTGCTGGGCATATGTATAGAAGTCCATTCTAAGTTCAGTCTACCCTTAATTCTACTTCTGTGTCTGTTCTTGTTCCTCCTAGACCAGGGGTGGGCAAACTTTTTGACTCGAGGGCCACAATGGGTTCTTAAACTGGACCGGAGGGCCGGAACAAAAACATGGATGGAGTGTTTGTGTGAACTAATATAAATTCAAAGTAAACATCATTACATAAAAGGGTACGGTCTTTTTTCTTTTTAGTTTTATTCATTTCAAACGGGCCGGATTTGCCCACGGCTGTCCTAGACAGTTCTTTTCTATGAGCAATTTCAAATTAAGGACTTCAGTGCAAATCTTGAAATTCTAATCCCCATATTTGTCCCCAAGCTTGACTTACTCTGCTTCCTGAATTTATCCCATCTTCTCACCTACCCACAGATACCATAAAAGAACTCTTTATTCATTGAGGTCTTTAGAGAACCCTTTGGAGCAGCGGTGGTCCGTGAGGTCCGAAAAGTTGGCGACTGCTGCTTTAGCGAACTAGCAGCTCAGCGTACCTCCCTCCTCCTCACCAAAGGAAGAGTTTTCTCCAAGATTGAAACATAGGGCTTTTTTCCTTCTCCACAGGGCACAAATGTCTCATTCGTTCGTTAAGACTCAGCTATTCCTTCTTCCAAGCTCCCAAACTTCATCATGAGGCCACACCTCTTAGGGTGGGGTAAGGGAGTGCCCTGACTGCATCTGCTGCACAAGTATGTACTGGGGAGCTAGAGACAGGAGGCCAGGGTGAGGCTTCATCTTTCAGCCCAGACGGCGATGGGCAATAACAGTGTCACTGCCTTAGGGCATGTGCCTTCAGTCTCCTCTGCCGTCTAAAAAATTACTTGCTATGCTGAAACTTGTTGATAAACTAAGATCTGTAATTAGGAACATAAGCTACACAAAACAGGCCTCAAACAAATGAACAGTTGTGGGGTATTATGGGCCCCTGTGGATTATTTGACTGAAGAAAAGGAGAGGGGGAAAGCTGGTTGCTGTTGAACAAATTGCTACCAGATGTAGATTTCAATAAACACCACACTGTTGTTCCCTTGCCGGAAGGTGCTACGAATTTCTTGAGGCAACAGAGCAATCAGTAAACTGGAGACTGGTCCAACATGAATGGAGCCTCCTGGTGTTCCCTGGTCTGGATGTTTTGTCCACAAAAATGTGGTTAGAATGTTGCAAAAAGAAAGCATCATTGAGAGACTGCTTTAAGAGGAAGGGGATCAGTGGTTTTTCTTACAGAAGTGAATTCTAATAGTCATAGGATGAACCTGCCACAGTGAATAAATATTTGAGAGCCTGCCTGTGCCATATGATAAAGAAAGGCCCCCCTCCCATGAAACTTACAATAAGAGGGAGAAGGATACTAAATGGTAGTTGCAAATTAATAATAGATGACCTTCAGTGTCCTGGGAAGGAGGCCTGTGTGAACTTGCAACATGGGAGTTGCTTGTCTGCCATCAAAATGCTGCCATGGGCCAGCCAGCATATGAGCCTGAGAATTTATTTGAGACTGAAAGGTCCCAGAGCCATCACACTACTTTGCTATACCTTGAAGGGAATGGAATGGAGAGATTGAAATTGAGAGAGGGAGGGAGAGAGCATACAATGGATTTTAGCTCAGTGTAGTGTAACAAGCTACTCATGTTCCTTAGAACAGCGTGATTCTAGATACAGTGATTTCCCTGACCCTTCTCTTCGTTATGACTCTGCAATAAAAAGTCAAGTACCAAATTGATGGTTGGCCTAAATCCAATACATAGGAATGCGTCACTATGGTTCTCTAACCCCCTCTTCTCAATTAGATGTTCACCTTCTTGAGGGCAAGGACCCTTTCCCCCTTTGTATTTTCATTGACTAACAGGCACTTTTCATGTAAGTACTCAGGAAAGTGTACATTGGTTGAATGGAAGAACAGAGCAATTTTACAAGAAAGACATGTCAGCTACTGAAACAACATTTTTGTTTTTAATTATATGTAAAAGTTTAAGGGGCATGGGAGCTAATTGGAAGTCCTGGAGTTGAAGTAAATTTAACAGCATCAGGGTTGTATTTGGCCCTCAATTGATACTTCTCTGCCCTGACTTGAGTTCTGGAGGGCTCTCCATCTCACAGGGTGATCTGTCCTTCTTTGGACAGTGATGGCATGATGGCTAACCTCTGAGAGCTTACTATGTTCCAGATGTCAAACTAAGCATTTATTTGGATTATCTCATTTAATCTTCACTGCCACTTTATTTCACAGATGAGGAAATTAAGGCACATAGAGGCTAAGTTGCCCAATGTCACATGGCTGATAAGTGTAGGAGACAAATAGTTTGGTTCTAGAACCTGTATTCTTCACTACCACTTTGTAGCGCCTCTCTTACACATTAGTTGTGCCTGCTTACATCTACTGGAGTTCCTCTTCTGGATGACATTAAAAGGTCACCATTTTTATATTCCTCAAACCTGTTCTCCAGATTTTTGCTTTGGTAGATTGTCATGGTCCATGGGTCCTACCTCTTCAGGTCAGAAATTCAGTTAGCATGAAGACTCTCAGTATCTAACTCAGAATAGCCAAAATCATAAGCGATTGATGTATAGACTAGGTTATTTAATTTGTCATGTCTGTCATACCCCATATGTACATGGGGAAACAGTTGGTAATCAGAAGATTTCATGATCACCTCATAGAACCATGATACCTCAGGTACTGAAGGGATATGTTCTCCAGTGAGATCCTCTTGCTAATTTCTAGACAGTGTCAAAGACATCGACAAATCCTTGCACAAATTCTGGGATCGCACTTTCCAAACTCTACATGGGCCCTGCTACCATTCATGAATAATCTTCTAGAGTTATATAGGTTTCAGCTTTCTTAATTTAAATATATCTCCTGAGATTACTCCTTTGTTACTTTGATTAAAGGTAGAAATTCCCAATCTCTTCAATTGCTTTTCCACCATCTCTTCGAATGACTAACTTTCACATGAGGCTGATGTTCTCCAAGGGCATGTCAGTTCTTACTAATTCCATTCTCCAAGGCTAACCTTATTTCCAAGATATACAGAGCCCCCAGTACACTATCTCACCTTGCATGTGCTAAGCACAGTCATTATCACACAGGAAAATCTCAAGTACGTTATTGGAAACCCAGGGAAAATACTCATTTGATCTTAATAAAAAGAAAAAGACAAATTGGGTGCATTTAAAAACAAACCAAAACTTCTGAGTCTTTATCAAGGAGGGAGTCTTTTGAAAAGGACAGATAAGGTATAGGTGCTTGATCAAATAGTTGTAAAGTAGATATTTGTAGGCCTGGTGAGCATATGACATGGAGACATGACATGGAACACCAGGTAGCATCTACCAAATAGTGTCAAGCACCTAGGGAGATAATGGGCCTCTTGGCCTGAATATCCCACTGGTACAAAGGGCCTCTGCGAGAAAATGTAAGTGTGGCTGTTGTGCCCTGGGTGTTCTATACTCAGCAAATGTTTATTGTTTTATTGTAAGTAACGGGAAGACAGGTACTAGTTTTTAAGTCGGTGATTCCAGCACCTGGCAAGAGAACTGGCATACACAGAAAATGCAATAAATATTTGAGGCTTTTTTTAAATGAATGAGATGCCATTTATATGAAATATCCAGAATAGGCAAATCTGTAGAGACATAAAGTAAATTAGTGGTTGCCAGGGGCTGGAAGGAGCTAGGTGGAGGGGTGAACGGTAGGGGTCAGGAGAGTTGAGGGAAAATAGGGAGTGTCTGCTAATGGTACGGGGTCTTTGGGGCATGATGAAATGTTCTGGAATTAGTGGTAAATTATATGGTATGTGATTTATATTTCAATACATTTTAAATGTATGAGAAGGTGAAACTCATAAAAGGGCCCACTAGCAAATACTAGTAATATGGTAGAGGAAAGACTAGGGTTATTCTAAGGAACAGTTCATTCATGCTAATCTGACCCACTAGACTCCTTTGGAGATAGCCTTTGAGGAATGGAGAACCAGTTAACTAGCTTATTTACATAGGCTTGAGATCTGTTATAAAGACCATAAAGATTGAGTCACCTTAGGGTTGTGAATTTGTTACGATTGGGACACTGAGGTTTACAGAATAAAGTGGAAGAGGTGAACACTTTTCTGGAACACAAATATTGCAGGTGTTAGTGTTTAGAACCATTCTCTTTAATATTTTTGTATGCACAATAACATCTCCAAGTTACCAACAGTATTCCACAATTCATCAACATTCACTAAGCACCTACTGTGTGTGCCAGTTGCCCATCCAAAGAGAACCAGTTGTCTGCTAGAAGTGCACAGTATCCTGGACTCTAGCAAACACAGGGCAAATCCAGTGGAGAACAGCCCTCTTGCTGGTAAACTGAGTAATCTGTTATAACCCAGAAACAATAGTGGAAGCAAATAACCCTTCCTTTCCTACTAAGTATGGAGTATCTACCGCTCTGTCCACCATGCTGAAAGAGAGCCACACTGAAATTGGAAGCGCCCTTGTACAGTAAAAGAAGAAATGATCATTTTGATGTTGACGGGCTGAGCCCCCTGGATTCCTAGGGGAGGAGAACAGAGAGTCATGGGCCTTCTTGCCATGTGGCCTGAGCACTAAATGTCTTTGAAGTGTGGAAAGTCCTATCCACAAGCTTTATTAACTATTTTTGCACCTAGAAACAAGCCAAGAAGTTTCAGAGTAACCCAGAATCACCTTCACAAAAGATAATACCAGAAAACTCAGAGAGATAAAAAGATATGCTTGTTAAAAAGAATATTTCCCAGCCTTGGCTGGCCCTTTGAGCCAACAAAAGCAAAACCTCAGTCAGTATTTAATGAGTGAGAGAGAACAGCAAGAAAAGGGTGGAGAAAGAGGCAGAAGGAGGCTATTTAAAAGACCCTGAAGTGCTGCAGCTGTGCTGGCTAATTTTTCTCATTTCAGTGATGTTCCAAACTCTTTGTCTTCCATGTGAGTCATCCTGCCCACAAATAATCTCTCTTGGAGTAGCCCTCATGAAAATAGACAATTCACATTGCATTGTGTGAATTGGCAATTGTGTGTCCCTTCCCTGGGTGGGCCGTGCTGTGTCTGCTCTGCCTGCTTCCACATATGTCAGGGCTTCTGAGGTCTAAGCACACTCTCAGTTTGCTGGGGGGTCGGGGGAGAGGTTGCACAGAAGGAGACATCTGGAATGCAAAACTGAGGCAGGCAAGGAAGACTGCTCCATCCTAAATGTTTCTAGATTTCATAGATGTAACCTTCCTCACAAAGGTTTTATGAGATTTATCTATGAAAAAGTAGACAACATCAGAAGAAACTCTGTGTAAATAAACATTACTATTATTTCCACCTGGATCTTGCCAAATGAGCTTTTCCTTTTAGATAGTGCATTCTTTACTATATGGTCAGCAGATCTGATCAGCATTTTTATTTAAGACTAGAGGCCCGGAGCACGAAATTCGTGCACTCAGGGGGTCCCTCAGCCCAGCCTGCACCCTCTCAAAGTCCAGGAGCCCTCGGGGGATGTCCGACTGACAAGCCATCAGTTGGACATCCTTAGCGCTGCCGCGGAGGCGGGAGAGGCTCCCGCCACCACCGCTGGGCTCGCCAGCCATGAGCCAGCTTCTGGCTGAGCAGCGCTCCCCCTGTGGGAGCACAATGACCACCATGGGCAGCTCCTGCATTGAGTGTCTGCCCCCTGGTGGTCAGTGCACGTCATAGTGACCAGTCGTTCCGCCGTTTGGTCCATTCGTATATTATCCTTTTATTATATAGGATTTCCTTAGAGATACTGAGCTCTTTAAGAGGAGACTAGAATGGATATCTTTGTTTTTGCTGCCTAGCAAGACTTTCTCTTCCCTAACAAGTACCATGATTTTACTCTGAGAAACCATCTAGAACCTCATTCTCATCCCATTTGTTTTTCTACCTTTTTGGCGCAAGGTTGCAGTGTGCAACCAAGGCCCAAGACAGTCAGTACACCATATTTTCCTGGCCATAATGATTGATTCAGAAATAGGCATATGACCCAGTCATAACCAATGACATTTTAGTTAAGAGGCCTGGACAAGGACCTGGAGCTTTGCCAGCATGAGCTCTGGGCTGGGGCAGTGCTGTGAGTGGAGAGTCAGTTTGAGCACGGAGGCTACAAATGGGAGAGAGCTGAGTCTAGCTGAGCAGAGGGAAGACAAGGACAGTCATGGTGTTAAGCCCTGAGCCAAGCTGCCCTGGAGGCAACATTGTCCTGGTCTTTCTAGGCGTGTGAGCCAATAAGTTCCCTTTTCGCGTGAGTAAATCAGGGTTGAGTTTCTGTCTCTTGTATCAGGAATTCTAACTCATTCAGGGCAGGTGCTTTACTCATATCCAGCATCTAGCAGAGTACCTGGTATGTAGAGGAAGCTCAGTATGTATTTATTACATAAATTCTCATTCAGTTAAACAGGTGTTTATTGAACACTTAGGAGGAGCAAGGTATAAGCATACCTCGCTTTATTTTGTTTCGCAGGTGTTGCATTTTTTTTACAAATTAAAGGCAAGAGCCTCCACCAGCAAAAAAGATTACAACTTGCTTTATTGTGATACCTGCTTTATTGCAGTGGTCTGGAACCAAATCCACAGTATCTCCTGGGTATGCCTATATTGTCTGGATCCTATGGGGCTGCATTATTTAATACAACAGCCGCTTGTCACATATGGCTCTTTAAATTTAAATTTAAGTTAGTGAAAATTCAATAAAATAAAAACTTCAGTTCCTAAGTCACACCGCCCACATTTCAAGTGCTCAATAGCCACAGGTGAAATGTGGCTACCATATTGGACAGTGCAGATATAGAACATTTCCATTATTGCAGAAAGTTCTGTAGGATAGCACTACAATAGCAAATACAAACAAGACTCAGACCATGCCTCCAAGAAGCTGTATCTTTCCTCAGTTGTTTGTTTTGAATTATCAAACAATAGAGAGTACAGAATTATAGTCTGACTTACTGACAAGACTAATTTATAAAAGGCCAACTTTATTTCTCTCATGTAAAAATATATACATATAAATTCTAATTAAGTAGTTTAATGAAAAGAGTTACTATATAAAGCCATACATTATACCAATTGAAGTGTTCCTAAATGTTCTTTAACGCAAGAAGAGCTAGAATTTACTGTGCCTAGAAACTGAAAGTACTCAGAATACCTTGTCGAGTTTTGGAGCCTTTTCAGGAAAGAGAAAGGAACTTGTTTCTTATCTTTATTCAGTAAGGCTTACATTGCTAAACCATAATGATGACAGTTCTGAAACAGCGTGGTCCAAAGTAATCAGTCTGGCAGAGGCTTCTGGGCATGTGAGTGCTCCTCTTCTGCTCTTTTGTATCCCACATCCAACCCTTCGCCTTCCCCTTCTTCAGAGTAGGGTGTCTGACCTCCAACATACTCATTTTGAAGAGGTAGAAAGATTTCCCCACAGTTCCTTCCTCCATTTCTCCTCACAGTTGTGAGAGGGGCTGACCAAGAGTCTGTCAACTTGTTTCTTGTTGGCCTGGACCCATCAACACTTGGCAGGCTGAATGGATTCTGCCCTCGCCAGGGGCCATCTTCAGCCCCTCAAATTTAGCCCTGACTAGTTTGGCTCAGTGGCTAGAGCATCGGCCTGTGGACTGGAGTCCCAGGTTCAATTCTGGTCAAGGGCATGTACCTTGGTTGCTGGCACATCCCCAGTAGGGGGTGTGCAGGAGGCAGCTCATGGATGTTTCTCTCTCATGGATGTTTCTAACTCTCTATCCCTCTCCCTTCCTCTCTGTAAAAAATCAACTAAAAAAATATATTTTAAAAAAAATTTACCCCAAGCTGGCCTCAATTCTATTTCCAGCTCATCTGCTTAGGGCCCCACAGAAGGCACTCACCTTTTTGTCTGGTTTCCTCACACTGCCAGAGCATCTCTGTCCTTTGGCTCACACTGTCTCTCTATCCCTCTCCCCAACCTCCAGTTAAGGATTTCTCCTCAAAACTTAACTCAAATACCTAACCTGTCTTTATGATGCTCTTTCAAATCAGAAATTCTGTATCCCTCCATGAAGCCTCTCAGACAGCATTGTGTTTTTGTAACAGTGAATTACTGAGATTAATTTATATATCCTACAATTCACTCTTTTTTAAATGTACAATTCAATGTTTTTAAATATGTTCACAGAGTAGCAACCATCACCATGATCTGTTTAGAATATGTTTTCACTCCAAAAAGAAACCCTGTACTATTTAGCAGTGAGCCCTCATTTCCCCAAGCTCCACTCCCCCACCCCATCCCACCCCCACACCTCCAGAACTAGACAATGACCAATCTACAGTCTGTCTCTATAGATTTACCTGTTCTGGATTCACATAAATGGAATCCTACAATATGTGATCTTTTGTGACTGCCTTCTTCTACTTAGCATAATGTTTTCAAAGTCCATCCACTGTTGTAGCATGTATCCGAACTTAATTCCTTTTTAAGGCCAAGTAATACTCCATTTTGTGGCTATACCACATTTTTTTTTGTCCATTCATCAGTTGATGGGCATTTCGGTTATTTCCACTTTTGGGCTATAATGAGCAATGCTGCTATGAACATCAATGTACAAGTTGTGTGTACATAGGTTTCAATTCTTTGGGGTATATGCCTAGGAGTGGGATTGCTGGGTCATATGGTAACTGTATTTTCTACCATTCTTTTGGCAAAATTATATATTCCTGACTTAAATCCCTTGGTTATTTAGCTTGTCACTACTATATCTCACCTTCCTTAGGAAATCTACACCCTTTAGGGCAGAAAAAAAAAGAGCCTTATTTCTCTTTCTATTTCATCCAGTAATTACCACTATGTTTGCCTTGCAAAAAACACAGTCATTGTTTAGACATGAAAATGTAATGGAAAGAAGTAGAGACTTGAAAACTTTTTTTCCTAAGTTATATCCCCTTTTTCTGTTTGTGCTGCATCTGTATTCTTTTCTAGACGTATTTGGCCTCTCTGAGGCCCAGGCATTGGAGGTGACCTGATCTGCAAATGCAGGTCAATGGTGTTCAACACCCCACAGGTCTGAACCTTCTGAGGGAAATGTACTTTGGAGCACAAAGAATGGGTAGCTTCCAACATGGCTTCTTCCAGACAGCAACACACACTGTTCCACATTGCTGAGGAAGGTCAGCTGTCGGGTTATAAGGCACCTTTACAAAGAGGGGCTTCACAGGGCCTTTACTCATTTATCGCCAATAATAAAATGTTTAAAGACACAGTAAAAGTCATTACAAGGAAAAGGCATCTTCCTGCGTTTTTTCCCTTGATCAAACCCTAAGAAAGCAGCTTAAACAAATGAGAGGAAAGATGCTAGCTTATAAAATGAGACCCTGCAGCTGTCTTTGGGTCCACCTTGAGGTGAGATCAAAAGTATTTTTTTCCAAACTCCTACCAGCAGGAAGAGCTATAGTAGGCAGCATTGTCAGTAACTGGGTCTTTTCTCAGTTGGTAAATCACGGGGTATGATAAGCAGCTGCTTTGAGGTGAGGGCACAGAAACTGATTGAGTCTCTAGCAGCAGATGGCAACTGTGTGTGATGACAGACATAAGATAGAGTGTTGTGCTGCCCAATCTGAAATGGAAATTTCGAGTGAAAGAGAACTGGGGTCTCTTGTTGGGGCATAATTGGTCTTTCAAGAGCCATTATCGGGGGTTCTTCCAGTTCTTAGAAGAATTGTTCCTCACCTAGGAGTTTAACCAATGCTAAACGAATGAAAAAATTTACATTCTTCTCTTCGGAGCAGGGGGAATCAGGGTTCTAGTACATATAATAAGAACTTGAAATTTTACAACATTTAATAGGCATGTAGTAACTATACTAGTCCGGGGATGACAGTTCATGTGTCCCTCTTATCAATTGCTCATGGCTGCTTAGAGGATTGTTTTGGGAAGGATTTTTGAGGCCAGTTTCAGGCTCAGCAGGAATGTCATATAGTGAATTAGTGGTGTCTGTCATGACGCCACTAATTCTAAGAGAATTAGACGCCACTTATCCTAAGAGAATAAGGATAGCACATGTGTTGAATATTTGCCTTAGACCTTGAGCTCCTTAATAACAAGGACAGTGTCTTAGATAGCATATCCTCAAGAGCTACACACTGCCTGGCATGTAGTAGTTAACCAGTAAGTATATACGTACATTGGTTGAATGAGTGAGTGAGTTCCTAGCTTGGGGACTAGCTTGGGGATTGGCCCCTGATTCTAAGTGAATGACACACATTAAATGCCTTAACAATAAGTAAATTTTTGCAACAAAAATATTTCCCAGAAGCATTTGATTTTTATGGAGCTATTGCTTTGATGTTTTCAAAACAGCCCTCCATTTTGCTACCATAATAATAATAATAATAATAATAATAATAATGCATTTCAAGAGTTTCCATTTAAATTGGCTACTCAAAGCAAACTTCCTCATCTTTTTTTTAAATATATTTTTATTGATTTCAGAGAGGAAGGGAGAGAGGAGAGAAAGATAGAAACATCAATGATGAGAGAGAATCATTGATCGCTGCCTCCTGCACGTCCCCTACTGGGGATCAACCCTGGCATGTGCCCTTGACTGGAATCGAACCTGGGACCCTTCAGTCTGCAGGCCAACGCTCTATCCACTGAGCCAAACCAGCTAGGGCAAACTTCCTCATCTTTTATTTCAGTGGCCTAGAACAGCATCTTGGCATTTTAGAAAGAATACAGACCTGGAGTCAGATTTGGGTCTTATTTACAGCTCGGCTATGAACAAACTATGTGACCTTAAGCTAGTCACTTCTCTACTCTGGGTCTCAGTGCCCTCAATAAAATTAGGGAGTTGAAGTCAATGAGCTCTTTGATTCTATGTCTCAGGGTAGAGGATGATAAAGACAATGGGTTTCAACAAGATCTGTCTGTCTTCGGCCTTCTCTGATTTCAGCTTCACTTTCTGTCCTAGGAGCAATGATCCTAGGGTAAGGAGGTGGGAATTAATTACATTTTTAACAATGATCACTACAGTGAAATGTCAACATAATGAAAGTTTTTTTATATCTCTGGAGAATGTTACATGAGATTTATCCTGTATTCCAAGATGATTATGGTACATGTGATTCACAAAAATATAATGTTTCATCTCAGACACAAGTCTTGGCTGACACTCAGGACTGAGAATCTGACAAATACATGTTTTTATATTTATGTACATTTTTCCTGATCCCCCCCCCCCAAAAAAAAAGATTAAAGATAGTTATACTATACTCAAAACCATAGAAATAATTAAGCCTAAAAACCTTTGGCATGAGAATAAAAGGACAAGAGCCAGTATTTTTTTAAGTCAATATTTTAGGAAACTTCAACTAAAGAAAGCTTCCAAAGTTGAACATGAAATATAACTCCAAAGCAAAGAGGATGGTAATGGGCTACCTAGTTCTCCTTGTCCGATAACAGCTAGCATAATTGGCTTTGGGGAAAAGTAAAATGCAGGCACAATTTGTCACCCTGCCAGACCTGTTCTAATGGCCTCTTATGGAGGCAATAGCCATCAGTTAATAATGAAACCATTGAATTTCAAAAGGAGAGTGGCAACACAGACCAAGCCTTTATTTAATGGATAATGGCTATTTTACTAGTTTGGTAAACTTTAGTCAGGTCACATACAATAATATTAGCTGATGCTTGCTTTTTACAGTGCTTATGTGCCAGACACTGTTCTAATCACCTTACATATATTAAGTCCTTAAAACAGCCCTTTGAGTTAGTAATAATGCTCTGAGGTCTGTGACTTTAACCACTGCACCACACTGCCTCCCACAAGTCTGAAATGCAGAGCTATAACTTGACCACCACTTAACACAGTTTATCTCTGAGCCATTTAAGGACAAAATGTCTCATTTAAAGCAATAATAACCTGTTTATTATTGCTGCATGGATCAGTGGTTTTCTGAGTTAACTGGTTCTTTTCATGTTGTTTTAATATGGCATCTTGAATTTTAAAGGCTCTATTTGAGCATTCCTTTCTACATTTCAGTGTTGGCATGAAGAATATCATACATCATGCACAAGTGCATGTCTTTGCTAGCCATGGTCTAGTTCAAGATCAAGATTTCCCTCTAAACTACATGGCTTCTGAAATTATTTTCTTTTCCAGAGGGGAATAGAATGTAGTGATTCACAAAATTCACTAATTCATTCTACAAATTTATTGAATCCCTGTTTTGTACAAGACACACAATAGAAAGATGAACAAGTCCCTGTCTCCAAAAATTTTATTCCAGCTAGAGACATATAAGTTTAACAGATGATTTCTATATGGTGAGATAATTATTCTTGTGAAGTACTGGGAGGGAGCACAAAGGAAAGATCTGCTGTCTGTGCCTGGGAAGGGCAGACAGGCTTCCCAGAGAAGGTGGCAGTTAATCCAAACCCTAATTCAAGCCATGTGTGGAGCCTATTGGGAGTGTGTTTTTACAGCCACCTGGCGTGACCAACATTCCCAGTCTTTTTAACTGAATATTCAGAATATACATGCATACAGTGTCATCATTAGTAAGTCATCTCTTTTGAGTCTCGATGCAATTATACACCCAGGAAGAGAGGATGAAACTAATCTATCATAATGGGTCAGTACTTTACAAGTTTAGCTGTGGGGGTCTGGGGAAGATAAAGCCAGGGAGTTCACACTGCAGGTAGAATAGGATGCTAAATGAGAAAATCAGAGCTGCCAGAAGCCAGCACTGGCATTTCCTCCAAGGCCAGTTCTGTGTCCACTTGGAAACATGTTCTCTACAAACATGTGAAAATTGCAAGGAGCAGTGATTGGGGTCAGAAATTGCATCACTGGGGCTGAAAAGTAGTCATTTTGGAGCTAACCTTTGTGTTCAAAGAGAGCTTTGCCCTAATCCTGTTTAGGATTTCTGCGCATCTTTCCTTTTCTTAAGAGACGTCAGAAGGCTTTCACTTTTCACTTCTCATGGTCTTATGAAGACAGACATCCAAAATCTCCATTTGCAGGTGAGGAAACTGAGTTTGTGATCTGAGATCACTAAGACTCACAAGCAAGTGCTCAATCTCTCTTGCCCCCAAGAGATCTTAAATTTGATCTTAAATTTGATGCTTAGTATGAGGAGTTTTTCTCAGTGGTTTTAAGAAAATGATAAGGCTTCATACTACATTTAGTCACCTAGAAACAAAACATTAAAGCCAAGAGGACACTTTGGAGATCACCTTATCCATCCTCTCATTCTAAAGATGAGGACTCCAAATCTGAGAGACAGTTACAAATAATTCTTGGGGTCCAGCCATTAAAACCTACTCAGATTCAGATTCCACATCTTTAGAATGAGAGGACAGGTAAGGCTTCATACTATATTTAATCACCTCCATCTGCATCTGTGTTCTGGCCTTCCGTTTGCCAGTGTTCATAGCTTTGGCTCCTCTCATATGTTTCTGTCCATTTATCAGACTCCTGCCATTTCCCTAACAACTACTGATTTCAGCTTGTAGCAGAAAATTCAGCCTTTGCGACTGAAAAGGACTCAGATTGCTGACCAAAAGCAGAAGAGGCCTCCCTTTAAGGTGTTCTTTATCAGTTCTGCTGTTCCTTTTCTGCTTCCAGATGGGCCAGCTTGCACTGAAGCATTTCTTTCTTGTCTCTTATGGAATGTGGCAGAAGTAAACAGTGCTCTCCAAAAAGCTGATATTTTCCTAGGTCTCCTAAACCTTCAGATGTGTTAAACTAACTGTTTTACCACCTTGTAACAGCAGTTGTTTTACCACCTTGTAACAGTATGGCCTCGTCATTTTTCCACTCTGGATGGGGTATTTCTTATGACCTCGTCATTTTTTTTGCATTTACTAGTAGACTTGGTCATTTTCAACTGTCCATTTCTGGTACCATTTCTAAATTATTTAGGACTGTTAGTTTCAAGTGTCATAAACCAAATTTGAATTATCATAGTCAAATGGAATTGTGAAGCATTGAGAATATTTGAAAGAAAGGTCAATCCAGGGAACCTTAGGAAAAGCTGCAGTTCAGAAGAACAGGAACAGGTCTTCTCCCTGCAGACTCACAGCAGGAAGTGTGTCTGCCAGCAGCTCGAGCCTAGTAATTCAGTTTCCATAACCTGGCATGGACTAACCCACACCTCAGGTCCCAGATTCAAAACTCAGGGTCCATCTTGGGACTGTTGCTCATTTGGGGCCAGTCAAGTTGGGCCAGAGGGTTTGTAAAGGAACATGGTTGGCATGGGAGGAAGAAGAGGTTCCCATCAAAAGCTGTTTGCCGCCCTGATCGGTTTGGCTCAGTGGATAGAGCGTCAGCCTGCGGACTGAAGAGTCCTGGGTTCGATTCCGGTCAGGGGCATGTACCTTGGTTGCGGGCACATCCCCAGTTGGGGGTGTGCAGGAGGCAGCTGATTGATGTTTCTCTCTCATCGATGTTTCTGGCTCTCTATCCCTCTCCCTTCCTCTCTGTAAAAAATCAATAAAAAATATATTTTTTTAAAAAAAGCTGTTTGCCATAACCAGGAGACAGGAAGGTGCTGGGCAGACAAAACTAAAGGTGTGTGTTACAAACTTGAGAGTCCATCAGGAAAGGAATGAGTAAGTAATTTAAGCAACAAGAGCAACTTGAAAAACAACAGGCATATAATGTTTGTGTGTTTTTTAATTTATCTTTATTGTTGAAAGTATTACAGATGTCCTCCTTTCCCCCATTAATCCCTTCCACCCTGCACCTGCCCTTCCCAGGCCTTCACCAGACTGTCTGTGTAATATACGTTTAAAAAATGTTTATATCTAATAAAGTTTTCCTAACCTACTTCCCTTAATTGACTCTCCTGATTAATTAACTCAGTACTCCCTTGTTAGAGCATGATCTGGTGTCCATGGCAGGCTAGATGCTCCCAGCTAATAGGCTGGTTTCTAGGACACTTGTATATTTTTGCTCCCACCAATTGAAGTATACGCTCTCCAAGAGTCTTGTATTTCTTGCCAGACCTGGGGATGCCAGATGGACTTGTTGTTGTAATTATACCATTTAATTAAATAGCCTTCAAATGAAAAACCAATGCAAAAAAAAAGTTATTTCTATGAAATCAAGTTTAATTCAGAAAGATTTGATGACAACAAATTATTAGAAGCAATGGCTCTCTATAGGAGGGAAAGGGGTTTTTACCATTTATTCCAGAATGGGTTCCCGAGTCCAATCCCCATATTCAAAATACAGCTGCTTACTAGCTGTATAGCCTTGGGCAAGTTGCAGAATCATCATAAGACTTAGCCCTTTTACTGTAAATTGGAAATAATAACAACCTTGTTGAGGAACTGTTAGGATTAAATAAGATAATGCATTTAAAGCACTTAACACAGTTACTGGCACATAGTAAGCATTCAGTAAATTGGACATCTGCCATCAATGTCATCATTATAATTATTATTAACAATCACAACTTGAAGTGAGACATATTTATATTGTTTTCACACTAGTCTTATGTTATATGGAATAAAAGGATGTTTTCATTAAAGAATTTAATAAATTTATTTTTAATAACAGAGAGAAATGATTGACCATAGAGAAAGATAATTTATTTATCAAATCAATCCATGAAAACCTAAATAATTCTTTTTATGTAAAAAGACACTTCCTGAAAGTTCTAGAACTATGTGGAAACCTGTTTTATTAGGATGAGCCTATAGTATGTCTTCCTTCCCTGGTAGTATGTTTGACTTTTTTAAGAATAAAAAAGCCAGGGATATGAAGCAGGGGAGATAACTGGAAGGTCTCCAGGTAGCTTTAAGATCTCTCAGTGCATTAGAACCAGTTTAGGGTCTATTCATAGCTTTGCTTTCTGGACCGTATTCTAGAAGTTAGTACATTCTTTTCATTTGTGTCTTTCACAGAGGGCAGTAAAATTGAGTTCTGATTATATTTAGGGCATCTGGATTCTAGTCAGTGTTTCTGGCTCCGTTTTAGAACCTACAGCCTGTGGCTTATTCCTAATGTGGAAAATGGAATAATCCCCCAGGCACGAGAAGAAGAACTCCAGCTCTGAGGCTGCCGTTACTATAGCGAGACGCCGCAGCAGACATCACAAGACTTGTTATACAAGGAAACATGATTACAGTGGATTAGAGAAACTTGCCAGGGCCTTGAAGGATTTATTACTTTTTGAATTCTGAATGAGACATAAATATGTTTTTCCCTCTTGATTTTGGACCCCATACGGAGAAGGTGAGAAAATTCTTCAGCAAATTCTAGAATGTTTAAGCTGCTAAAGATGGTTTGGGTATTGTGTCCAAATCACATTGCAAAGGGCATGAATACTTGCTTGGCAGAGATGCAAAACAGTCACTCCTTTCTGTCTCTACTGCCAAGTTAGTTACTGCCTTGTCTCCCAGTGGGAGAAAAATGGAGCTCCTTGGGAGTCTTCTGGAAGGCAGCATTGTGTAATGGAAAAGGCAATGCACTTGGAGGCAGAAGGCCTGGATTTCACCTTTCGCCCTGTGATTTTTCAACAGGTTACTTAAACTCTGAGCTTTAATGTCCTTTTATGAAATATGCTAGTATAGACAGTAATTTCCATCTCAGAAGGTGGCATTCAGGATTAAAGTGTGTTAAATATCATGTGCAGAATTTCAAATGGTAGTTGCATTAGCATCAAAATGGCAGCCTATAACACACTCATTTGATTTCATAGATCTAAGTATTTCGCTGATGTCCTAAAGGGAGGAGCTTTTAAAAATAATGATGGTCTCTCATCTTACCTATTCTCCAGATTCTCTGATTTCTCTGGAAACTGAATAGATTGTATGGGATGGTGGTTACAAACAACTTTGGACTCAGACAGACCTGAGTTTAAACTCAGTGCTTACTGGCTATGTATCCTTGAATAACTCACCTGACCTCTGTTATCCTGTTTCCTCATGTGTAAAATTGATATAAAAATAGTACCTCAACCATTCTTTATTTCTTTATTTGCCTTCTTTTATTTTCATTAAGGCACTTATCACAGTCTGAAATTATTTATTTGTGTATATTTTTGTCTCCTACTCCAGCCCCACTCAAAATAATCCCCATAAGGGTAAAGACTTTATGTCTTGTTTACCACTTTATATCTTGCCTAAGATAGTGACTCATACATTGTTGTTATTTATTCTTTTAACCTTTTACTTCTATTTTTAAAAATTCCCCTCCCAGTGCCATGGCTAAATTTATATACAGTAGCTGACTAAGAAACTGGGCAGAGATGTTTTGCCTTTGGAAATACCTGTTGTTCTTACAGTTGAGTTTCTATTTCCTAAAGATGCTTATTCAGTCTTTCATGGCACAATTTGGCTTGTGACATCAGAAGATTGACAAGCAAAAGTCTGATTCAGGGATTCAGCTAGGAAAGTGTGTGACTTTGAGCCTGGCTCACCCTTTGAGGGATGTCTGGACAAGGCTCAAAAAGGTCTTGGATTTCAATTTATCTAGGAAGGTATTTAGCAAATTATTTTTAACCGTTTTGATTTGTTACAGATCATGCAAGGAATGTGCAGTCTCTGCATAAGTACAAAATGAGAATGGAAGAACTAAATGGAGCTGAGCAGGAGAGAACAGGCTTCCGTTCCCTTTCCTGGGGAGGGTGGGGCACCTGGTGGCTTTCCCCAAGTCCTAGACTATGCCTGTCCCTCTCTTCACCTTCTTCTCCCAGAACATCCTCTTGGACTTTTGCTTACTTTACACCTTGGAAATCACTAAGATTCCAGGATTTTCCACAGCCACTCAGAGTTAGACACTGCAGACAGATAAATGTTTGGCCTCTCAGTTTCACATTAGTCATTATCCCTTTCCCTGCAAAGAGTTGGCACTCAAAACAATGAACTGTGTCATGGAGAAAATTGAGCCCTAAGAGGAGGAACTCTTGACCTCCTACTTCTTCTCTCAAGCCCTGTAAATTCTTCCTTTGAATTCCTGTAGGACCAAGATGGGCTTGGGAATTGAGGTAGAAATGATTGGTGAACACCTAGGGGTTGTGTATAAAATTTTGCATTTATGCATATTCTGGGGGTGGGGTGGGGGGCTCGGTGTCATGAAATTCTCAAAAGATATCATCTTTGGTCTAAAATAGGGTTAGAGCTACTGCCCTAAGTGGACCTAACATGTTTTTATAGTGTTTGCAAACTGCAGATTTACCCCCTGGCACCCAAAGATCTATGTGGGTGGGTTAAGGATGGAAATGCTGAAACAATGTACAGCTGCCCAATCTTGTTGGGTTTTTGCATTATGGTTCTCTCATCTCTTACTGAGTTTGCTCATTTACACAAACAATTAAGCCAGGTCCATTAGTAACCAGGTCCTGACTTGTCAACAGAGGGCTTGGTTGAAGAGGGTAGTACAAAATTCTATAAGTAAGATACCTTTATAGATTTGGGTTTAAGAATAAAATAAAACCACATCACCAACAAGTCTACCTATTAGTCCACTGACTTTCTTCCTTCAGTCACACAACATTCCCCAGCCATTCTCATACTCTTAGAGAAAGAGTGATAATACATTTGACCTTGTCACCTCACAGGTGAAGGATGAGAATTGTTTTTCTGCACCTAGGAGCATTAACGTGCCTCTCCTTGTCCAGCACCAATCACTGAAGCCTGACTGAATTTCATATACGCCTTCAGAAATAGTGCACTTGTATTAGTCCATGTGCTTTAAAGACTCAGTAAAGAGCTTCTGCTTTGCACTTACAACAAAATTCAATTAACAGAAAGATCTGGAAAACCCTGGCAAGTGAAAAGGAGCTCTTGATGAGAGTGTGTCTTTGTTTCTTAACAAAGTGAGAAGTGCAACTCACTTCATCTTCAGCAGAAGTATGGCAGCTTCTATTTATTGGGTGTTCATTATGTGCCAGGCTCTGTGCAGAGTGCTCATGAAATTTGTCTTATTTCATTCTTATCCTGGGGTAAATGTCAGTATTCCCATCTTATAGGTGAGCAAGTTGAGGTTCAGAGAAATATAGTCAGTGATCATATCTAAAAACACATATAGGATGCCAAAAAAGTGTAGGGGGACTAAAGGGGTTCACCAGCTGATATGGAGCATAGGCCTTCTTCCCTAAAGCCAAGCCATGAGGGTGAATGAGATTTAGAGTGGGGGGAGAATTTAGGATGGAGGAGCTGAAATCCAGAGTGTGAAGAAACACAGGCATTTATTCCCCTCTACCCATATTACTCTTACTCAGTCTTTGTCCTTTAGGATGCTAATAATCTTCTTGACTGGAATTCTCAAGTCATCTGCATGGGGTTAGCCTTCAGTGCTTTTCAAGTTAGAATTGTAGACACATGCCTCCTACTCTGGTCTGGCTTTTCTCTATCAAAGTCCCTACAGCCATTTCCCATTGATGATCATAGGCCCCAGTGAGTCCTGCCTTCAGTCTCTGTCCCCTCCAGACCACCCCCACAATGGCCATCAGGCTTCCCTTTCTAACACGCAAATCTGAGCACGTTACTCCTTTAGGATTAAACTCTATAAGATTACTTATTGTATCAGTCAAACTCTTTTAGTTGGAAGTTAAATACTAACTCAGAGATTTAAGCAAACATGGGGATTTATTTGTTCAAGTAACTGAAAAATTCATGAACAGCTCTAGCCTTAGGCATCACTAGATCTAAGTGTTCAGAAACTATCAATGGTGACCTTCCTGTCACCTTCTCTTGCCTGGCTTTTTTCTGCATTGCTTTATTCTTAGGTCATCTCCGGCCTCATGATAGCAACATGGCACTGGTAGCTCTAGGCTTACATTCCCAGGCTTAGCAACTCCCCTGGAAAGAGAGCCTTGTTCCCAATGGTGTTAACTAACATCCTGCTTTAGTGGTCACTAGTGACCCAATGATGGTCGGGGTACAGGGGTAATTTCATTGGTTAGATCTGGGATATGTACCCATCTCTAGTAACAATGAGGTGAAAAGACCACCTAAATCACAAGGCCTGAGAGTCAAAGATAAATTGGTGAAAAATTAGAAAACTGGTGTGATTGTCATAAGGATAATGAACAAACAGAGTGACAAATATCCACTATGCTTACCTTTCCTTTCTTGACTCTATTTCTGTCATTTCCTAGGGCTTGGTGTTTGACCCCGAGCAGGTGGTTTGTCTTGTCCTTTTTCTGTAAATATATCTTCCTCTTCCCCTTTGTGATTGGTCCCGCAGCGCAGCTCCAGTGTTTATGTTGGCGCTGTGGAATGCCAAAAGGAATGATTTGAACACAACAGTTTTTCCTGATGACTTGCATTTCTTGATAAGATCAAGAAATCAGTAAATTTCATTGTTGTTTTTTTGTTTGCTTGCTTTTTAATCCTGCCATGAGGTCTCTAATACTGTGTAGATTTAAAACAAATACTGTTCTTAGGAACATACTTTCCCTTTCCTTTCCTTTTGTAGTTAAGCAATGATTTTTGATATTCAGTGACTTTCTGATATTCAGCCCTGACTACCACTTCTCACTGTAATCATTAAATGTCATTGTTTGCATCTTTTTTATGTGTAGGATAATAAGAAAACATTATAGCACTTTGGGCCTTGTTTTATTTTTTCCAGTTGATAGTTTGGGTTTTTCCCACCACTCTTCATTATGCTTGTTTCCTGGCATGATTTCCAACCTAATTTGACCGTCACCTAGTGAGTATTTTTTGAGCTCCTACCACCTATCCAGGAAGGAAATTGTAATTTGTTGAGTACCTATTTCTTATTAAATACATCAAAAGGCCTTTTATGTAAATCATCCCATTTATTTCCCGTGTCATTATCTTAAAAGATGTGGAAATTAAGGCTGAAAGAGGATAAATTATTCACCAAATGTCCTGATGGAAGACCTGGGATTCAATTCTGAGTCTGCTAAACTTCAAAGCCCTTTTCTCTAAGAATTAGGGTCAGAACCCTAAGATCCTGGAAAACCATGAGTACCATTTCTGACCTGAGGTCAAAGGGCTAGGACTAACTAACACATTTGAAACAATGACAGTGACTTTAAGGTAAGGTCATTTCTTTTTTTCTTTTTTTCTCATTAAACTTTATTTTAATGGGTCTCAAAATTCTGTAAAAGATATTTGGTCAAGTTGTTTCTATTAAAAAGTACTAATTTTAAAAACTAATAACTTAAAAAAACTGCCACACACACACACACAAAAAATGGTCCACAAAACATTCTCCTTTCCTTCTGAAGGTTTTACAATGCATTATCATTAACTAGTCTTTTACTATTAAACTTAAATGGCCAGTTGAGACAAACAGTTCTGAGACTGTTCTGAGACCATTCTTCCACCACTGATTAATACTGGGGTGGCAGGTATTGGGGATAATATGCATTTAGCCTTCTGAGCTTTGTAGGCAGACTTGGTGACTTTTCCAGCTCCAGCTGCCTTCTTGTCCACTGTTTTGATGATACCCACAGCAACTGTCTCATGTCACAAACAATAAGATAGCCCAGGGAGGAGAGTCAGAGAAGCTCTCAACACACATGGGCTTGCCAGAAACCATATCTACGATGGCAGCATCACCAGATTTCAAAAACTTTGCCATCTTCCAGCTTTTTCCCAGACTGAAGGTCAATCTTCTCCTTCAGTTCAGCAAATTTGCAATTAATGTGAGCTGTGTGACAATCCAGTACCGGTGCATAGTCAGCACTGATTTGGCCTGGATGGCTCAGGATAATCACCTGAGCTACTTCCATTGGTAGGTCATTTTTGCAGTCACTAGCCACATTGCCAAAATGAACATCTTTTACAGACAAGTTCTTGACATTGAAGCCCACATTGTCCCCAGAAGAGCTTCACTGAAAGCTTCATGTGCATTTCAGCAGACTTTACTTGAGTTGTAACGTTGACTAGAGCAAAGGTGACCACCATGCCGGGTTTGAGAACATCAGTCTCCACTCAGCCCACAGAGACAGGACCCATACCACCAATTCCAGAGACATTCTGGAGTGGCAGATGCAGGGGCTTGTCAGTTGAACAAGTTGGTGGCAGGATGCCATCCAGAGCTTCAAGCCGTGTGGTTCCACTGGCATTGCCATCTTCACGGGTGACTTGCCATCCCTTGAACCACGGCATGTTAGCACTTGGCTCCAGCATGTTGTTACCATTCCAAACAGAAATTGTCAGGGTTGTAGCCAATTTTCTTAATGTAGGTGCTGACTTCTTAAATAATTTCCTTATATCTATTCTGGCTGTAGGACAGCTCATTGGAATCCATTTTGTTAACACCAGCAATCAGTTGTTTCACATTTATTGTGTAAGCCAGAAGGGCATGCCCTCAGGTCTGCCCATTCTCAAAGACGCCTACTTCAGGTTCACCAGCACCAGCAGCAAGAATCAGGACAGCACAGTCAGTCTGAGATGTGCTTGTAATCATGTTTTCTATATGAAATCTCTGGGTCTTGGGGCATCAATAATGGTCACATAATACTTGCTGGTCTCAAATTTCCACAGGAAGATATCAGTGGTGATACCACGTTTACATTCATCTTTTAGTTTATCCAAGACCCTGGCATACTTCAAGACCTTCCCCATCTCAGCAGCCTCCTTTTTTTAAAAAAAAAAAAAATTATTTAATCCTCACCTGAGGAGTGAGGAAATGTATTCTATTGATTTTTAGAAAGGGTGGATGGGAGAAGATAAGGGGGACAGAAAGAGAGAAAGGAGTGAAAGACAGGGAGAGGGAGAGGGAGGGGGGAAAGAGAGAGAGGGAGAGAGAGCGGGGGAGAGGAGAGAGGAGGGGAGAGGAGAGGAGAGGAGAGGAGGAGAGAGAGAGAGAAAGAAAGAAAGAAATGAAAGAAAGAAAGAAAAAAGGGAGGGAGGGAGGGAAGGAAGGAAAGGAAAGGAAAGGAAAGGAAAGGAAAGAAATGAAAGAAGGGAGGGAGGGAGGAATATCTCGCACATGTCCTGACCAGGGCTGGGGATAGAACCTGCAACCCAGGCATGTGTCCCTGACTAGGAATCAAATCTGCAACCCTCCAGTGTGTGGGCTAACATTTAATCACTGAGCCACAGACCAGGGCCTTCTCAATTTTTTTGATTCTTTTTTGTTAATCCCACAACATTTGTAGATAAGATGTCCAGTAGTGGTAGACTTGCCGGAATCTACTTGTCCAGTGACCATAATATTGATATGAATCTTTTCCTTTCCCCATTTTGGCTTTGATTTAGTGATGGTTTTCACGACACTTGTGTTCTGGCAGCAAACCTGTTGCAAAAAGCAAGATAGGGTCGTTTCTAAGTGCTCTGTGAGATAGTATAGTTTATGGTGCTATTCAAGTTCATAAAATGATGAATACTGTCTCCAAATCCAACTCTATTTCTATTTGAACCTGACTGGGAATATATATATAAATATTAAATCAAGAGTTTATTTTAAATGTAACTCATACAGTTTCGCTGTATACTAATTCACTATTTTGATTACTTTGTGCTGTGAATTTAGACATTTATGTCTCCTCACACTTCTGTTGAATCCAGAAACATTGGTGAGCCCTAAATATCTTTACATATATTCATCCTCATGCCCACTGTCTTTTAGGTTCCATGTGCTCCTTGATAAGCACAGGCCAGTTATGAGCTCTTTATGGTACATCTCATCTGGCAAGATGGTGGCCAAAGGAAGATTTTTATCTGTACCCTGGATATCTGCCACTTGGTTGAGTTCATTGCAGTTCAGTTCAGCTCCGGCTTACTGAATTGCCTGGTCAGTGACAGCCAGTGCACAAGGCTCTGTGGGCAATACAGCATATATTCATTAAGACACTTTCAGCTAGTGATGAGCACAGTGATGAAAACAAAACAGGATGCTGGGATAGAATGAATTGGTGTGGGGCATGGAGGAACAGAGAATAGAGGTCAGGACTTAGACAATTTAGACTGGCAGGTTAGTGAAGGTGGCTTCTGAGCTAAGACCTGAATACCGAGAAGGGAATCAGACATGTGAGGATCGGGGGAAAGAGCCTGTAGTCAGAAGGAGCATCCTATGCAAAGACCTAAGCTGGAAACAGGCTTGTTTAGTTTAAGAAATGGGGGAAATGTTGCCAGCATGGCGAAAGCACAGTGAGTTCGAGGGAGAGTGGTAGGAAATGAGGTAGGAGACACAGGCAGGAAGCTATGTGGGCTCTGTTAGCCATGAGAACAGCTTGTGTTGTGTGTTTTTTGTTTTGTTTTTTAATTAATTTTTATTGTTGATATTATTACAGATGTCCCTCTTTTTTCCTCCCATAGCTCCCCTCCACCCGGTTCCCACCCCACCCCAGGCTCTGGCCACCCTATTGTCTGTGTCCATAGGTAATACATACATGCATATAATATATTTCATCTCTTCCCACACCCCTCCCCACACCCCCTTTTCCCTCTGAGAGTCATCAGTCTGTTCCATTTCCATGCCCCTGATTCTATTCCATGCACCAGGTTATTTTGTTTGTCAGATTTTTTATTCATTTGATTTTTAGACTTGTTGATAGATATGTATTTGTTGTCACTTTGTTAGTCATATTTTTTATCTTTATCTTTTTCTTCTTCTTCCTCTTCTGAAAGAATACCCTTCAGCATTTCATATAATACTGGTTTGGTGGTGATGAACTCCCTTTAGCTTTTTCTTGTCTGTGAAGCTCTTTATCTGACCTTCAATTCTAAATGATAGCTTTGCTGGGTAGAGTATTCTTGGTTGTAGGTTCTTGCTATTCATCACTTTGAATATTTCTTACCACTCCCTTCTGGCCTGTATAGTTTCTCTTGAGAAATCAGCTGACAGTCATATGGGCACTCCCTTGTAGGTAACTGTTTTTCTCTTGCTGTTTTTAAGATTCTCTCTGTCTTTTGCCCTTGGCATTTTAATTATGATGTGTCTTGGTGTGGTCCTCTTTGGATTCCTTTTGTTTGGGGTTCTCTGCACTTCCTGGACTTGTAAGTCTATTTCTTTCACCAGGTAGGGGAAGTTTTCTGTCATTATTTCTTCAAATAGGTTTTCAATATCTTGCTCTCTCTCTTCTTCTGGCACCCCTATAATTCGGATGTTGGTACGCTTGAAGCTGTCCCAGAGGCTCCTTACACTATCTTCGTATTTTTGGATTCTTTTTTCATTTTGCTTTTCCGGTTGGGTGTTTTTTGCTTCTTCGTATTTCAAATCTTTGACTTGATTCTTGCGATCCTCTGGTCTGCTGTTGGGAGTCTGTATAATATTCTTTATTTCAGTCAGTGTATGCTTAATTACTAGTTGGTCCTTTATCACAACCTCGAGGGTCTCACTTTTTTTTTTTTTTTTTGTTCTTTTTCTTTTTTTTTTTTTTTTTTTTTTTTTTTGGCATTCTCATTAAGATCCTTGGAAGTCTCACTAAGTTCCTCAGAGGTTTTTAGAAGATTCTTGAGTAACCTTATAACCATGGTTTTGAACTCTTTATCCAGAACTCTTTCTTCCATTTCTTTCATTTGTGACATGTTTCTTTGTCTCTGCATTTTGGCTGCTTCCCTGTGTTTGTTTCTATGTACTGGGTAGCTGCTAAGTCTCCTTGAGTTGATAGAGTGGCCTTGTGTGGTAGGTGTCCTATAGGGCCCAATGGCTCAACCTCCCCAATCACCTGAGGTGGACACTCTTGGTGCATCCCTTTGTGGGCTGTGTGCACAGTTTTGTTGTAGTTGAGCCTTGATTGCTGTTGGTGTCACTGGGAGGAATTGACCTCCAGGCCAATTGGCTGTGGGGACCAGCTGTGACTTACAGTGGGAGAGCTGCTGTGCAGGAGACACCTTTATGGAGCAGGACTTGCTTCAGTGCGGCTTTGGTGCTCACTGAGTCTGCCCCTTGAGTGTGTCGCTTATGGATGTGAAGAGTTGTAATCTGGTATGGTCTCACACTGGCCAATGGGTACACTGGCTCTTGGCCTGGGGCCATCCAGCAGAAGCTGCAGAGAGATCTGCAGATTCCTCCTCTTTGTATAGGGTTTGGAAGTGCCCAGACGAGGCCCAGCTGTGAAGCAAGGCAGGTTGGTGCTGGTGCCGGTTTTGGGGTCCTTTTATTGATAGGTTTGGGGCTCCCTGACTTAGCTGCAGCTTGTTTAACAGAGTTTTAGCCTGAGAAAGGACAGACTATTCATATGCAAAAGCCAATGCACACAGCTTGGGTGGGGTTATAAATTGGGTAGGGTGGGGGTCTCAGGGAATCACCAAGGCCAAGCAAACAGAAATGGCTGCCAGTCATCCCTGCACTGGGGAGGTCCCAGCACAGGAACAATGACCGCTGCGAGCACCTCCATCTGGAAGAAAGCCACCCCCAAGTTCCTGCCCAATGCCAGACAGTCCAGTTTCTCCCCATATGTGTCTGTGTCCCCCAGAGCCTCACCCGGCACTGGAGCTCAGAGGAAGTGGGAGCTTGTAAATTCAGTTCATGGTGCTGGCCTTTTAAGAGGAGCAGCTGGGACTCCAGCAGCCTGTGTGTCACTCAGCCCCAATCGACACTGGTTTTTACAGTCCATAGTTCTTATAGGCCCATGGGGACTTCTTTTCCCAGCTCTGAGACCTTGGGCTAGGGGTCTGGTGTGGGGCTGGGATCCCTCCCTCCTCCAGGCAGCCTCCGCAGAGGCGATCTCCCTCCCAGTTAAAAAAGTGTCACACCCAGTGCTGGACCAGCCCATTCCTCACCTTCGCATCTCCTACCAGTCTCAGTGTGCTTTCTTCTTTACCTCTCTAGTTGTAGTACTTCCACTCAGCCAGCTTTCCCGCAGTTCTAGATGATAGTTGTTTTGTATTTTAGTTGTAATTTTGATGTGGTTGTGGGAGGCAGCAAGTACAGGTGTTTACCTATGCCACCATCTTGGTTCTCTGCCTTGTGTTTTAAGCAGGAGAGTGACAGGGAGTGATTCACATTTTTTAAAAGTCTTGGCTGCTACGTAGGGAAAGGATTGGGGTATAGGAAGGTAGAAAGAGCCCAGCCAGCGTGGCTCAGTGGTTGAGCATCCACTCATGAACCAGGAGGTCACAGTTCAATTCCCAATCAGGGCATGTGCCCAGGTTGTGGCTCGATCCCTAATGGGGGGCATGCAGGAGGCAGCCAATCAGTGGTGCTTGTAAATTCAGTTCATGGTGCTGGCCTTTTAAGAGGAGCAGCTGGGACTCCAGCAGCCTGTGTGTCACTCAGCCCCAATCGACACTGGTTTTTACAGTCCATAGTTCTTATAGGCCCATGGGGACTTCTTTTCCCAGCTCTGAGACCTTGGGCTAGGGGTCTGGTGTGGGGCTGGGATCCCTCCCTCCTCCAGGCAGCCTCCGCAGAGGCGATCTCCCTCCCAGTTAAAAAAGTGTCACACCCAGTGCTGGACCAGCCCATTCCTCACCTTCGCATCTCCTACCAGTCTCAGTGTGCTTTCTTTACCTCCTCTCTAGTTGTAGTACTTCCACTCAGCCAGCTTTCCCGCAGTTCTAGATGATAGTTGTTTTGTATTTTAGTTGTAATTTTGATGTGGTTGTGGGAGGCAGCAAGTACAGGTGTTTACCTATGCCACCATCTTGGTTCTCTGCCTTGTGTTTTAAGCAGGAGAGTGACAGGGAGTGATTCACATTTTTTAAAAGTCTTGGCTGCTACGTAGGGAAAGGATTGGGGTATAGGAAGGTAGAAAGAGCCCAGCCAGCGTGGCTCAGTGGTTGAGCATCCACTCATGAACCAGGAGGTCACAGTTCAATTCCCAATCAGGGCATGTGCCCAGGTTGTGGCTCGATCCCTAATGGGGGGCATGCAGGAGGCAGCCAATCAGTGGTTTTCATCATTGAGGTTTCTCTCTCCCTCTCCCTTCCTCTCTAAAATCAACAAATACGTGTTTGGCGTTGTTGTTTTTTTTTAAAAAAAAGAAAGGTAGAAACAAAGTGTTTGGGGTGAGTGGCTGAGCAAGGTAAGCTATATTGTTGTAATTAATGACATTATTATATACCTAGGTTTTGAATTTAGATTTTCTCCTAAAGGCAGTGATGTGTGTTAATAATAGCTCCCACTTATTGTACACTTACCAGTGCCAGGCATATGGCTTTATATGTATTTCTCTTCAAGTACACACACACACTTAGACACTCTCTCACAAGCTGTGTTTATTATTATTATTATAAATATGTTTTTATTCATTTGAGAGAGAGAGAGGAAAGAGAGAAGAGAGAGAGAGAGAAACAGCAATGATGAGAGAATCATTGATCAGCTGCCTCCTACATGCCCCCTACTGGAGATCAAGCCTGCAACCTGGGCATGTGCCCTGACCAGGAATCAAACCGTGACCTCCTGGTTTGTGGGTCAATGCTCAACCACTGAGCCATACCTGCCAGTCTATTATTGACATCAGCTTTTGCAGAGGAGAAAACTGAGGTGGAGAGAGCATAGGTACTGACAGCTAGTTGGTGAGAAAGGGAACAGGAATGGCATGATTCCAGGTGCCAAACTCCAAGAAGGGAAAACTGGTCAGAAAGCACATGGAAGGTCACTGGAGTTTGGCAGTGACTGAGATGCAAAGGAGAGGAGCTGGTCCTGCTGACTGGTGAATAGAGCCTGTGCTAGAACACATTATCAAAGGGTAGTCCGCACTGTGTGTAAACCACTGGAGTAAATACTACAGAGACTTCGATAAAACAGAGACTGATGCTGTTACCCCTGGCAATTTACAGACCAGGGGGTGATTAGGAATACTTCTAACACAAACTAAAACCAGGAACTTCCTGAAGGAGAACTTACTGATACCCTTAACTTAGAATGTCAGAAAAGGCCCTGGTGTCGTAATTTAATTCCTATAACTTCCCCTAGGTTAGTTTTAACCTAAAATGGTTTTAGAACATCTGTCCTGATCTGTCCTGTGTCTTGTACCCCAGATAAGCAGGTGGTTTTTTTTTTACCCAGTTAATCTGTGTCTCTGTTACACACACACTAACATCCTGGGACCTGGATATTCTAGGGCATCTCAAGAGCCCAGGGTAGTTTGTTGTGCCTGAATGTTCACATTAGGACAAAAAACAATCCCCAGGTGTGATTTTGTTTCCCTCAGACGCTCAGGGTCTTTTCACTGCCCCGAGACATCATCATGACTTCCCAAGGACGGGGTGTTTCTATGTGCACAGAAACCACAGCATGCATTTCCCTCAGTCCTCACCAGGGTTGGGTCCTGCTCCTTTGTCCCTGAAGTATTGGAAAAGCTGATGGGCCTAAATTTGTTCTCATCTATAGGAACCATTCTTGGTTTCCTTTTTGCTTTTCCTTCTTATTCTTCCTCAAGAGGACTGACTGTTGTTTTTCGTTTTCTCTCAGCATTCACTCTAGCAAAGCCCTGAGGTGCTGTGTTTATGGTTGACCAGGCTACATATCAGTTCATACAAAATGGCTGCAATTCTAGGACTTGCCGTCTTGATTTGTTAGCCAAATACTGCATGTACCAGCAGTGGCGGTAGCTGCCAGTTGATCTGAGTTTTATGTGGTGACATTATTGTTTTGGTGTATTTTTCCCTCCTCAAATAAGAAACTACTGTTTGCTAGAGCCGAGATCATCAAAACCATTTCAGTTAAGACTTTGTGTGATAATATAATGAAACCTCCCAAAGATATAAGCCTGACTTAGTGAAATGAGGACAAAAAATAAATAGGGTCAGTACAGAAGAAATATTACTGGTACCAGGTAGATTGAATGGAAAATCACTCACTTTCAATGATATTATAGAAATGAAATAAAATTCTGTTCTCTTTCATTATTTTAGCTGAGTATTCTTGTCCAAAATGAAAATCAGATGTTTTTCTTCTTGTTCATTTTTTTCCAAAGTCAATGGTTACAAACACTTACTTAATATAATTTACTGGACCTTTTTTCTAAAGGAACATTTACATTACTTTCTTTTATGCATGCAGTAACTTTTGATCAAAACATGACTCCACTCCCTTGTTTAATGTTGAGCATCTGGATTAAAGGCTTCTTTTAATCTTAAATACAGATTATGGCTCTCTTTCCCTTTAAGCAAACCACCATAAAACTTTGGCCCCTTTCCAGATTTCTTCATTAAAGCTCTCTTTATTATAGTGTTTTCGGATGGCAGTCATTAAATGATTGTTATGCACAATGGGCACTTGATTATAATTATTTAACTGGCAATCAGTTATTGCAGCAATTTGGTGGTGTAATTAAAAGGGAGCATGTTTGTACCTGCCAGCATCTCTGAGATGTTCAGCTCTGGGCTAGGGAAAGAAGCAGAACCTAAACATATGGACAGGAAGAATCAGCACTTCTATGAATGAAGCTTTTCTTTTATTCTTCTCCAATCTGGTCCTTGGCGTCTTTTGTCCATAAGGTAGATGAACAATGGTGATTAAATAAGACGTGTTTAAGAATATTTGTGCTACAAACTCCTGAGTCTGTAGATTCCTTCAGTAATGAATGTTGTTTCTCTATATGCTGAGACAAGTGAAATGAGTAGAACTATATTTATATATTTCTGCTTGTCTTAACACAAGCATAGGAGTGTTTTTCCCACTCTGATTTATCAATTTCAGCATTTTTTTCTTGACATATAAATTGAAATGGGATGCCACTAACAAGAAGTTGCTATAAAGGACCTATGATGTTCATTAACACGCACCTGGAAAGCCATTTATCACTAAAGAAGTTAGTAACAATGTGATTCCCAAGTTAAGATGAGAATCATCTATTTCAGTTGTAAATTACAAAGTCCTGATTCTTACCAACCATAGCAGAGGAAATTTCTTGGTTATGTAGCTAGAATGTTATTGGAACTGCTTATAGGATTAAAGGAAGAGCTGCAGGAACCAGGGATCAGGGTTAGGAACTGGGATTGAGTCTCTCCAAGACTCATTTTTTGTCTGTCTCTTGGCTGACCCTGCCCATGTTTGGTTTCATTCTGAGGGATAGGCTTCCAGTCTTCTCTCTGTGGCAGGAAACGTGGCCATTAGAAGCTCCAGATTCCCATCTTCCAGCTGAGCAACTCCAGTAGAAAGCAACATGTGTCTTCCATCTTGCATCAACCAGTCTCAGGGAAAGACTCTGATTGGCCCTACTTGAGTCATACACCCACCCCCTGTCCTAATTGCTATTGCCAAAAAAAATGGCACTATATTATTGGCTAAGCCTGGATCACATATTATCCCTGGAGATGGGCTAGAAAATATGGAATCCTGTGGTTGATAGTCCTCTCAGGGACATTGATATGCCCCCATACATGGTACCCCAATAACTGAGGAAAATGCACTGATTATTTTAGAAAATGAATATGAAATAGCCAAATTTTAAAAAAATTTTCCTTTTTTTTCCTCAAAGTGGATCTCTTTCTTTTAAAAATATTCCACCTTTGTAAGACTGAACTATAGAAGTGTCTGAGTTTCAAATGATTGCCAAACCTCACCTATAGTCATTCTTAATTTCAAAAGACCCCTTACTAGTTTGATCTAAGGGCAGGGTCCTGAAGAGATGGGACAGGCACAGATTACAGATGATTGCTATGGCAGCACAGCTACCACAGCTGCATTATCACCAGGGATTCAGGGTTCAAGGTTAAAGGAGCACAGTGTTCTACTACCTCAGACTATTAAACCACTTACCATAGTTCTGGCTAATAAAATTCTCCATTTCTAGCTTGGTTTAGTTCCATATTTGAATATGTGAGTACAAAGGAAAAACAGCCTACAAAATAGCAGACTTAATAAGCAAAAAGCCTTAAAAGCAAAGGAAAATATTCATTAAAAAATTGAAGATTGAGCCCTAGCTGGTTTGGCTCAGTGGATAGAGCATTGGCCTGTGGACTGAAGGGTCCAGGGTTCGATTCCAGTCAAGGGCACATGCCCAGGTTGGAGGCTTGATCCCCAGTAGGGGGCGTGGAGGCAGCTGATCCATGAATCTCTCTCATCGTTGATGTTTCTATCTCTCCCTCTCCCTTTCTCCCTGAATCAGTAAAAGTTTAAATATATTTTTTTTAAAAATTGAAGATTGAAAAAAAAACCTCCACTACACACACACACACACACACACACACACACACACACACACTGAATGTAATCTAATCAGCCTTACTTATGGGGAAAGTATGTGTCATTCTATTTATTAAGCAAATAAAGAAGACAATTGAAATGTACAAGTTCAAACTTGAATGAAAATAAGTAATTTTCAATTTCCTATTTCTCTTACTAATTCACATTTGTTTTTGTGTTATGTATATATATTTTACAACTGAGATATTTAAGCTCAGGCTAACTTAAACGACTAATTGAATACTACCTGAACTCAGGGGTGGGGAATCAGCTTCTTCAAATCAAACATGTGCTTGTATATTTACACGTACACACTTTTTTGGTTTGTGGATATTGGACACTGCTAGAGGAGTTTCTTGGGAATCTAATCTTCTCAATGGCAAGCTCCTGCATCGCCTTTGCCAGTAGTTAGTTCATATGGACTCAATGCCAATTTTCTTTTCACATATGTGAAATAACAGTTTGGCACATAGCAAACAAAACAGTGACACCATAGAAAAGACTGGTGCTTCTTAAGAAGTGAAAAAAGGCAGATTCAGAACTAATTTTTTCTTTAGACGAACAAAGTTTAAATTAAATTAAATGTTGTAAGAGATTACAGTATTTGTGTGACTCTCAAGAAGTCAAAGACTGTGGCAATAAAGTATTTTCATTTTATAGAGTTTTTCTTGGAAAAGATGCACACCATATGACAGCAGAGTGCTTAAAACTCAGAGCCTGGTGCCAGCACAAAATCCAAACATCATAAAGCTACTTCCAAAGCCCAGATATTTATTGGTCCCCTCTCTTGGAATAGAGCATCTGTCAACTAGTCCAAGTCTACCAGCTCACATCACCTTCCCAGCCTTGGGTTTTGAGTATGAAGCACCAAATAAGGCATGTTCTCCAGGAAGGAAGGAAAAGCTATTGAACAATTGTCAGATGAGTCAAAAACCACAGACAGCAACACTGTCCCAGTGGACAATTTTTTTCTTCAGGAAAAATTTTTTCTTTAGCCAAAGAAAGTCAAGGGAGGCCAACTAGTGGCCCAGTGGCCATTGATGTGTGCATTTCTGGTCCCTTGGTCAGTTTTTTTGTTTTGTTTTTAAACCCAGTGACCTTCCCTCTAACAAATAGTCTACCTTTTAACCCTCTCCACTTAGGGCTGTGTGCCATGGCCATATTAGAAAATTCTAGTGAAGGGGCCATTTGTTCAGACTTTCCATGCTTCAGTATCCTAGAAGCAGTAAAAAGCCATGTAGTCCTTGTTTATCTGTTTCCCCAACTTCACCCAAAGGGTACTGGGGAGGCCTTTGCCTTCTCTCTAGGCTGCTTCTTTGCACAGAAGACCTCTTAAAGCTCTGCTGACCAGGACTTGCAATTCAGGCTCCTCAGTGAATTTCCATCACAGGGTCACTGCCAAGTCACACAAATCTGTCAAGGAAGGCTTCCTAGGAGAGCACCGAGTCCCTGTCCACTGGGTGACAGCTCAACAACTAGCCTCCAGTGCTGGCTGGCCGGGAGTCTCTTCTTTCCCACTCCCAGCTTTGGACTTCACCACTACCTGCTAATGCATCTAAAGAGAACAAGAGGTCTTGGTCACAACAGATGATTAGAGCTGATGCCAGAAGGGTAAACAAGTCATAAATTACTCTTAATTCTTTTTGGCTATGGATGCTATTAGTCTTTAGTTATGGAAAAATAGACTCCCTTTAATCTTTTTTATTTATATAATATAATAGTTGGTTTTCTTCTATGACCAGAAAGGTCGCTTTTCTTCAAGAAGCATTTACTAAGCTTGTGCCCCATGCAAAGTACTGTGTAAGCTGCTACTCAAGCAGATAGGGGAGTTAATGTTTAATGGAGTTTCAGTTTGGGGATGGAAATGTTCTGGAGGTGGATAGTGGTGAGGATGGCACAACAGTGTGAATGTACTTGATGCCACTGGACCGTACACTTAAACATAATTAAAATGATGGGTTTTGTTCTGTATATTTTACCACAATAAAAAAATTAGGTTTCTTACACATTTTTATAATTATTTGTTATAAGTTTATATGTTCCACATATATCTCATAGCAAAATGTAAGTGTAGTGACTTACCACAAAAACCTAGAATTCTACATTTCTTTTATTTCACATAGCAAGTACTGAGGTCATTATTTCACTGATTTCTCTTATTATTAGAATACTGTATAAAGCTTTACTTAATGATTATTCCCTGTAACAGAAGTAAAAATAGAATCTTAACTAATGAATTGCATAATGCATTCTTGAGTTATTTAGGCCTTAGACTTAAGGTCCATACTGTTTATCTGTTTCCCCAACTTCACGCAAAGGGTACTGGGGAGGCCTTTGCCTTCTCTCTAGTGTCCCCAAATGATGAGAGTTTTGTTGAGCTTGGAGAACGGAGATTCAGATCTTGTCTTGAGCCTTGGAAAAGTGGAGAGAGTCCTGGCCTTTGGCCAGCGGTGTGACTGCTGGCCAATCATGTCATCTCTGTGGGTTGCAGTGTCTTTATCTGTAAAATGAGACTGAAGATGCCTGCCTCTACCGGGTTGTCAGAACCAAAAGTACAAACATTTGTGAGAACACTTAGTGCTACTCTGGGGACATAGTAGGTAAATCTCTACCATCTCCTTTCCCTCGAGGTCATTGTGACAGTCAAAGGACTGTAATGCAATGCGTGTCTGAAACCAGCTCTCCCTTCATCCTACCTGTGTGTGGGAGCATGTGAGACCCGGTATCCTTTTCTCCCTCTCCTGATACCAAGGTCCCTTTCCTGTCACTCTCTAGTCTCTCTTCTCTAGCTCTGCCTGCCTTTGAACTGGGGAGTTCATGATAGAAATGTATTGCTGTTGCATGAGGGGGAAATGGCCCACCCTGGAGCCCCTGGCCCAGCACCAACAGCAGCTGTGGAAACACAACAGGGCTCAGTGTCTGATGGAGTTTGGGCCTCTTGCTCTCCCCAAACCCCAAGGCCTCACTCCTCTGACCCACCATCTTTCCCTTGGGTTAGAATCTCTTCTTCTTGGTTTCCTTTGACCTCTCATTCCTTAGCAGACCTCTGTCCTTTGGTTGAGTAGGTTGGCCCCAGGGGAGTCTTCTTCTCAAGGTCAGAAAAGCTGTCTGGCAACTGTCACCCTTCCTTCTTTGTGGCTCCATGTGCTCCTCCTGGCTCCAGGGGACAGTCTGGCCCTGCATCAGTCCTCATCAAAGCTAGAATTCAGTTTGTTGAAAGATGAGAGTACTTTTTTTTTTTAATATATTTTATTGATTTTTTACAGAGAGGAAGGGAGAGAGATAGAGAGTTAGAAACATCGATGAGAAAGAAACATCGATCAGCTGCCTCCTGCACATCTCCTACTGGGGATGTGCCCACAACCAAGGTACATGCCCTTGACCGGAATAGAACCTGGGACCTTTCAGTCCGCAGGCTGACGCTCTATCCACTGAGCCAAACCGGTTTCGGCGAGAGTACTTTTGATTGGTGGTATAGTTTATCAGCTTTCCCAAGTTAAAAACATCCTTTTGTATCTTATAAATATCTCAGCAATAAATTGCTGAACACCCCCTCCATACCAGTACCATGAATTACAGGGGACAACTAGTCTCAGGCTACTAGGCCAGTGGCTCTCAATCTTTTCATTATTTTTTTAACCTTTTAATTGAGGGTTATGTAATTTATATACAATTATGGTACGTGCACAAATCTTAAGTGTCCATCTCAGTGATTTTTTAATTATCTATACACCTGTGTAATTACCACCCAGATCAAGATTTAGAACTTTTCTAAAGCCTCCCTCAACACCTCTTCCACCCAGTATCCCCAATGATAGATACCTGCTATTCTGACCTCTATAACCCTAGGTTAGTTTGGGTTCTCAACTTTTTTCACTTATACTCACCCCTAAGTTCCTCTCTCCTACTTAATATCATTTAAGAATTCAAAATTAATTATTGCCTATTGTGACCAAAAGGGCCCCCAAAAGTGGTAATTTTAGAAATGTTTTTCCTGCTGTTCCCTTCCACACACATTCTTTTTTTTTTTTAATATATTTTATTGATTTTTTTACAGAGAGGAAGGGAGAGGGATAGAGAGTTAGAAACATCGATGAGAGAAACATCGATCAGCTGCCTCCTGCACCTGGGATGTGCCCGCAACCAAGGTACATGCCCTTGACTGGAATCGAACCTGGGACCCCCCCAGTCCACAGGTCGACACTCTATCCACTGAGCCAAACCGGTCAGGGCTCCACACACATTCTTATACACTCTTTATCCCCCTGCCCCATCCCCCAACCAGGTCATGGCGAGGGAGGGTGACATCCCCATCCTTTCTGGGCAATCATGCCTGATCCCATAATCTGGCAGAGAAGAGAAACATACATCCCAGGACCTTAGTCCTATTTTCCTGGTGCCCAAACATCACATCACAGTGTTTTCTAATCTAAACAAGTGTGTGGTTCTTAGAATCATCAGATAGCCACTGTGCTCCCAATGTGCACAAGTTCCTGCTTGCCGTTTTCTGTCAACGTAGGATTTTTCTTTCCCCTGATTATGATTTGAGTTATCTTGGGGAATGGGGATTGTGCTTAAAGAGGAGTATCACCATTGCATTCCCCTTTCAACATGTTAATGTTGACTGTCTTGAACTGTTCCTCGTGAGGAGCATGATGGGAAGATTATTTTACAGGAGGTACACAGAAGCCCCCATTTTGGCATGCATTGCCATACTCAAATCCTTGTATTTAAAAGTGGAGCTTAGTCTGTTTATCCTACAGTAAAAATATCTACAAGAAGCTATTATTATATTGACATTAGAGCCAAACAGGAAATCAGAGGATTCACAGATGTTATCTCCTTTAATACAGTGGGTTTTCTACAGAATGACCTTGCAGCCAATCAGGATAGATGCTACAAAAGGATTTAACAAACATGTTATTGACATAATGTTTATTCCTTGAGCTTTGCAGGCTACATGGTGTTCCCAGAGTTCTGAGGGCTAAAGGGAAAGGGAGACTTAGAAAGAGAGATGAACCCGGCAAGAAAGAATTTAGATAGATTCCATCACCTTGGAGTTTTATTTTTTTATATTGGATAGAATTTGGTGTAATTTAACAATTATGGCTCAGCATTTATTGTATGCCCCGTTTGCACAAAGTACAGTTTGGAATCTAAGAGAAGGTGACATGCCAAAAAGATTAAGTCCTCAAAACTGACTTTTTCAGCATTTTTATCCATGAGTTAGATTAGGATAAAACTGCCACATCTAGCAAATTCATGGATGATGCTAAGCCGAAAAGAGAACTGAAATCAAGATCTAAAGAGATCATGACAGGCATAAGGCTGAGCCTAAAATGTTGAAATACAACAGGCACAAGTGTTAAGTCCTTAGATCTTTTTTAAAAAAAAAGTTTCCATGAGTATAGGATGGGAGAGATGTAATAAATAGCACCTGTGAAAGGTTTTCGACACCCGCAAGCACAACACGAATGAAGCAGTGGTGAGAAGGAACATAATACAGCGTCTGCACTGCTGAAGGTACAGTTCTAGAATTTGGCCAGGCCCATGCCTGGAGTATTGACTTCACATGACTACATTTAAAGATGCTGAAGGACATTGAGAATCAGGATCAGTAACCATGATAGGAGGAATATTCTCAAGTAAAAAATGAGTAGTTAAGTGAAAGAAGAGAAAACCAAAGGGATGCCTGTGTCCCATCCTCGAATACCTGGAGGGCTAGCCTGTGTGTGAGGCATGTGAAGGCCAACATAGGACTAGGGAGAAGTTACAGAGAAGGGTCTTTAGTTCATTTTGACATTGACCTTTTCCACTTAAAGGTGTTGATCCAGAATGGAATAGGTGGCCTTGTGACTGGGCACAGATGTGGAGAACTACCATTTATGGAGGATGTAACTCATGCCAGTCCTCATGCCAACTCTAGGGCCCCAGAGGTGCTGTGGAGAGGATTTGTGCCTCAGATGTTTGGGACAAATGCTCTGTAACACCTCATCCAACCCTGATATTCTCTGGTTGCTTGTGTGTGCAGTCAAATCACACTGCAGGAGCTGGTGAGTTCTAGTAAGATGGCCATGGGCTAGAATGCCTAGGGAAGGAGGCAGGGATTGTAATGGATCCTGTAGTGTGGACAGAATCAAGGAGCACAAAATGATTGAAGGCTTGAAGGTAGGCATGCATGGGGGTGAGATGAGAGGTTGGGAAATAGACATTTGGACCGATAAGGTGGGGCAACAGAGTGGAAAACGTTGAGCAGGAAATGAAGGTTTGGACTTACTTCTACAGGGAGTCCTGTGCTGCTGATGGGTTTTATTGGGGGAGGGATAAGATGCATAATCCTAAGAAGAGACTGAAGTCCTTGGACGCCCTTACCCGCATGTTGTCTCATAGAAGGAGACAGAATGAACCCACAACCTCGATGATGTCAGGAGTTCCCTGTCCTAATGGTCACTAAAGAACAGGGGTGCCCAGACCAAACATCTCAATAGCTGTTTCTGCTACAGAAGGGCCTCAGGCAATATCCTAAAGACTGTGGGGGAAAGGCACCATTTTAGGACATTAGGAATTAGGCTTCTTTTTTTTAACCTGCAGCCATATTTGAGATTTTTGTGTTTGTACCAGTGCTAACTCTCTAAGCTCTCTAAAGTTTCAAGTCATTCCTGGTGCCCATCAAGTCTAACAGCCGTGGATACCAAGTTTCTGTTTTGGCATTGTTCATAAATGTGGCCCTAGAGGGCTCTTCCTTAGTTCTGGCCACCAACACACTTTATCTAGTTTTATTTAACTTACCACATTCACCCTTTATTTTCTGTTTACTGAATGGCCAGTAGATTCAAAGTGTATACAGTGGTGTTAACTTGGTTCATTTGCACTGTAAGGACTTACACTATATTGTATTACCTTTTGCAAGTGCATCAGCACACTTTTATTTCCAGGGATTTTTCCACACATCAGCCCTACTTTGTAAATACTGTCACAAATGCAAAGAATACCAGTAATGCGGGAGAGGTTAAGTGATACAGTGAGAGTGATTTTGTAAGTGTGGCGAATATCCCATTTCATGAAAGGCAAAGCCATTGGAAGGAGGGCGTTATCACCCTTTAAAGAAACATTCACAGAGGAAGGGTTTGGCATTGGCAAGGCCAAGTTAAACAGGATGCTGCATTCTCTCCAAGTGTTTCCACCGCCACACCCCTCTCTTCACACTGATGCTTGTGGGTCACTTCCTAGTCCGTGAATGGGTTCAGTGACCTGTAAGCAGGGGTGGGAGATGGAGATTTCATTTGCACAAACGCATGGAGGGAAATCAGTTTGCAAGTTTCCCAGGGATAAGAGAATGTTTTTTCTTCCTCCTCCCTTGCCACCCCTTCACTTCCCCAACTGTACAACACCCATAACTTTCCTACCCTAACAAAAGCTGTGACAGACCTGCCTGTCGATGCTGGCGATGGCCGTGTTTATCTGGTCTTCTCTGGGAGCTGCTTAGGCTGGGGCTTTGTGCCCCCATTAGACTAGTACCTCTAAAAAGGTATTTCAGGGCTAGCAAAGAGGCTGCACTATCTTGGGGCCATTTAAAAAGGCAGAGGCCTATTCTGTGACTCATCACTAAGTCCTGACATTTACGAAGTCCATTATCTTACAAATATTGTGTCATTTGATCTTATACCCAGTTTGAGTAAAGAATCAGGAGTGCTTTATGGGCTAATTCTGTAGGATACATTATCATTTCTTCTGAAGCTAGAAAGGAAACATGAAGCTGTTATTGCTTAAATTAAAATAAACAAAAGTCTGTAGGACTTTCATGTCCTTTCTGGTGCAGCATTTATTGGGTATTTCTTGTGTTAATAATTATTTCAAGTTCTAAGTCTGTTAGTCAGTCCCCAACTTCCCTTGATTTTCCATAGTCTTCACCCCATCCAATTTGGCTGCTCCTGCTCTGTCTTAATGCGGGTTGTACAGAGCTTGTTTGTTCCCTGGAGACACAAAACAGATCAGTGGCTTAATTTTTATTTTAAATGTTGTCTGTGAGCCATCATCATGGGTAACTTTGTTATATAAGGCTGACTTTTGTTTCCCAGAAGTCTCTGCCAATATTTTGGTCTATTGTATACATTCACTGCTATTATAGTAATAATAGTTTACAGGAGCCCAGATTATGATATTTTAATAATATAGAGCCCTTTGTTGATATAAATGCTTGATGCAAATTGGAATGAAATATTAAAACTACAATTTTGGCTCTACTTAGCAGTGCACAAAAAGATTGGACCCGATGCATCAGGTAGACGTGAGCCTTCTTTGGCATTTGGTATTTCTTTTCGTCTCACTTATAGAGCCCTCATTTTCAGAGTAATGAAGCTGAGGCCTAGGACCACTCTTTGGTGAGTTTGTGGTCAAATTGAGATTCAACTCCAAGTCTCCTGACTCCCAATCCAGCACTTTTTTCTCCTATTCCATGCTTAACCATTCTCTTATATACTTTCCTAGGAGCAAGGATATGGTTTCCAAGCAGAATTTCTAAAAACTTGATTCCAGTGTACCCCAGTTAGAGAGACTCCCCCAAAATCAGTTTTTCCAGCACACAGTCAAGGGCTATGATTCCTATTATGAGGGCTTATAGTTTGGGAAATGTTGCAGTGTGGACCCTGGATAGTGAGGCTGCTGAAGGAAAGGACTAATACCTACTCTCTGTTATATCAGGTTTATACTCTGTAGGTGATTGCTTTTCAGGAGATAAAATTCCCTACCCTCTCACCCCTCTAGTTCATCTACTACCCCCACTAGGATTAATCTTCCTAAAACACTGAATTTTACTATCTCACTCCTGTGACCTAACACCTCCCCCACTTTCCCTGGATCAAAACTCCAAACTCCTCAGCTGTTCCTCCAAGGCCCCCAGCCAGACCAACGCCTTCACTGTCTCCAGAACAGGCCTGTTCATTTCAAATCCTCTTTGCTCTTGTAAAGGCCTTTTCTCCTGTCTGTGGTTCAGTCCTTCCCACAGTGGCCAGGCCTGTCCCACTTGTTTGACTGTCCCAGGCTGTGTTCCTTGTATTCTGAATTCCTGAAATGTCTGCTGATTCAATGAGAGTGCATGAGCCTAACTGCTCACATCCCGATTGCATCACTGTCACGACTCTGGTCTCTGAAATTCAGCCGTAAATCCTAGAGAAGTTCTCAAACTTTTCAGTTCATGGTGCTCTTAGGGTCTCAGGAACTGTTTCATAGAGCACTTTTGGCCAAAAGCAATACATAGCAGTTCAATTTATTAAGTAGCATTTAGGTTCAAGCAACTTAATACATAATGTTGTAACAATTGAGTAGCTATTTGAAAAAAATACAGCACATAAATTGAAAGAAGATATCACTGTTTCATTCTGAAATCACCACAGTTATTTACTAAGAAGCTGTATGCTCCTGTTGGGTACTGGACAGCTTCCCAGATCTTGGAATCAGATGGGGACCTGCCACACTCCTTTCCTGTTCTATGTTGATTTTCACACAATACTTGCTTTTATAAAACAACTGCCAAAAACCCAGTTTTGCTGGCTGCTCTGCCTGTGTTATAGCCCATTCTCTGTTTCACTGCTTCACTAATAAACTCACCTTCACTTAAAACACACACACACACACACACACACACACACACACACACACACACACAACCAGTTTCTCAAAGATAGGAGATCATCCAAAGGAATGTAGCACAAACTAATGTTAACGCTATAAACTACCTTGGTCTGGTAGCTTGTGCAGTACGTGACAGGTGTGTATCATGTCATCTCCCTCAAAAATTTAAAATATCCCATGGAGCAAATTCACTGCAGTGTCCTGAGGCACCGAGGCACACCATTTGGGAACCACTGTTCTAGAGCACAAGTGTAATATTATACTTCTCTTGTGTGTTCCCCAAAGAGCATTGGGTAATGCAGTCCTTATTGTAGGTAGCCAATAAATGCTTTATGAGGATCTTAATCCTTGACCCCCTGATAGAGGCCACAAGTGCTGCAACTTGAGTAATATGCTAAGTTCCCTGGCACAGCAATAATTCAAATTAAATTCGTTTGAACATCTTTGGGGGATGCTGTAAAGGAAGTTCCTATACTGAGTGGAAGTTGGCTTAGATATGCTATAAATTCCCTTCCATTGCTGAGGTTCTTTAATTCAATAGCAATGACTTGCCATATAAAACCAGTCTGAGCACAATTGCATGATACTGGTGAGGATGATTGTCTCAAATCCCTGTGCCAAAAACATAAAAATATTTGAATTCTAACATGCTGAATTGGATTTGGAGGAAGGAAATAGAGACATAGAATTGCTGTTTCTTTAATAAGCTAGATTAATTGATAAACCAGTTTCTTTTCAGTTGCCACAAAAATTGAACATATGGTAGGACACCGAAAACTACAGTACATACCAAAAATGTTGAAATAGAACACACAGAAAAACCACACACAGATCCCTATATAACTGAAATATACAAATTTTAAAAAAATTAAACCTGGAAATAAAACATCACTGGGAAATGTAAAAACTCTTCTTTGGTCAATGAGGAAATCAAAATCAAAGTTATAGACTATAGAAAATGTGAAAATCCTTCACGTAAATGTTTTTTTTCATACAGCTAATGCAGTGCTTAGGAAAACTCACTAACCTAAGTTCTTACGTGAAGCACAAAAATGAATAAAAAGAAATTATGCTTCGAACTTACAAAGTTATAAAAAGAACAGGAAAATTAACCCAGGGATGGCAAAAAACAAAAACAAAAAACAACCTCTGAGAAAAGTGCCTGACATATAGTAAGCACTTAATAGACATTAGCGCTTATTATGTTTAGTTGTCAAATAGATTGAGGAGTTAAAAATATCCAGGATATAGTGCTAAGTTTAAAAAGCAAGGTTTGTCTGTGGCCATACCAATCTGAATGCACCTGGTCTCGTCTAAAAAGCAAGGTTCATTTTTGAGGCAATTGAGGAAAATTGAATAGGGACTCTATATTAGGTGATATTATTAATGACAAATTGCATAGGTGTGATAATATTGTGGGTGTATAGGAGAATGTCCTTATTCTTAGTGGATACATACTAACAGATTCAGAGGATGTATTATTGATGTCTGTATACTTTTAAGTGGTTCGAGGGGGAGGGAGGAGAACCATATATTGAGAGAGAAATATGGGAAAATATTGATTAGTATATTTATGTAAGTAGTATAGGGGTGCTTATTCAAGTTTTCTCTAAGTTTGAAACTTTGCAAAAGAAAAATAACAAATATTATTACCAAAAGTAAACAAGGTACAGAACACTTATGCTTTTCTGAATCATGTGTATGAGTGTGTATGTTTATATGTTTATATGCTGTCTCTAAAGCAGTGGTCACCAACCGGTGGTCCGTGAGGTCCGAAAGATTGGCGACCACTGCTCTAAAGTATACACCAGTGGTTGCTACTGGGAGGGGGATTGGTTGGCTGGGGACAGGACCAGGAGACTTAGCTTTTGAATCTTATACTACAAGCTTACATATTCTGTTTTTAAAACATGCTATTGGATTGTGTTTTTCAATTTTAAACTCTCTGTCATGTGCTCAGTTTTATTGTTGTGCCACCAGAGGATAAATGAAATAAGAATGCCTGGAGACCAAGAGACTATTTAGGAAGTGCCTTTTCTCAGGGCAGATTCTTCAATGGTTTCTTCTTCAGACTCTCGCCACTCCACTGTTGATCTTCCTGTGGGTTAGCAGCCTGTGTGCTTCCTGCCCCAGCATCCCGCCCCACCCCCATGGAGCAGCCCTTTGGCCTTGGCTCTGTGGGAATTTCATGAAGGCGTTTTTACAGCTGGTGGAAGGTGGTGGGCACATGGGATGGTCCTCAGAAGAAATAGGTGTGGGCTTCCTGTTTTCACTGTGACTCAGACATGTGGGAGAGCACTAATGTAGAATACTCTTAATAAATAAATAACTTTTACCCTGACACCGGTGAGACTCCCCAGTGTCACAGTTGGAACTCAGGGCAAGAAGCATCTGATCCTTGATGTTTCCTTTCTGGTGAGAACCAGAACTGATAGTCTTTTGGATATGGCTTCTGGTGCCAACAATTTCAGAGCTGAAAGGACTTACCTGAGGGATCCAAACCTCTCGGGTTGCAAAGAAAACACTGTGGCTAGGAGAGGGCCACTGACTTGGCAGAATGGCACAGCTAGTAGCCTGAGCCCTCTCCCCAGGATTCTTTCCATGACACTGCAGGAGCCTAAGAAGCCCCCAGGGATTTAAAACTGGGGAGCGGGGGAGGCTCCTACTAGGCTTTACCAGTGGTTCTCAACCTTCCTAATGCCACGACCCTTTAATACAGTTCCTCATGTTGTGGTGACCCCCAACCATAAAGTTATTTTCATTGCTACTTCATAACTGTAATTTTGCTACTGTTATGAATCGTAATGTAAATATCTGATATGCAGGATGTATTTAGGCAACCCCTGTGAAAGGGTCATTCGACCCCCAAAGGGGTCGCGACCCACAGGTTGAGAACCGATGCTTTAGACTGTTATCAATGTCTCATCTTGCTTTCCACATTTTAAGACTATATATATAGTGTCAAATTGTACATATCTTCCCATAGCTTGCTTTTTTTCACTCTAGTTTATTTTTGAGATTTAAAATTCATCCATTCTTCTGTTGATATACATTGAGGTTGTATTTCCAAGCTTTTGATACAAATAATGCCCCAACAAACATCCCTGTGCTTGCTCCTTGTGCCCGCAATACACATCCTTGAGGGTTCTTGAGGGTTCGAGCCTTTTCTGTTTTCACTATCTCTATATCCTTCATTGACCAGTACAGTAAACGAATGGAAGGGCAATTTTTTTTTTCCTTCAAAATAAACTCAAGCCTTGACCTCAGACCTATTGAAGTTGAAATTTCTCAGGAATAAGAAAAGCTCCTCTTGGAAAAGCTCTTAGTGACTGAGGCCCTTCATGGATTTACCACCCCACTGTACTTAGGCAGGCTACTCTCTGGAAAGCTGAGGAGGCAAGCCACATCCCTCCCGTGGCCTCACCTCACTAGTTTCGGCCATGGCCCCCTAGGAAGTGAGCAGGCACTGTGGGAGGAAATGGCCTATCAGCAGAGTAACCGTTGTGAACATCAGATTCCACTGTGCTGTGATCCTGGCCTGCTGGTTGTGCCATTTGATTTCTGTCTGTCATCCCTATAGGCTCCTGTGTTTATGGTAGGTTGCCTGATGTTTGTATTTCTTCCTTCTATGTTGGAAAAGGCTGTTCCTCTTTAACCCCAGGTAGTTGAGCAATCACTTATTCCAGTATCATGCTAGATAGAAGAGTTACAGCTCTGCCTTCAGTCAGATTGTGTTCTGGTGCTAAAGGCTGTATGATACATGCATTTATAATGGTCACACCAGAAATAACATAAAGAAACCTAGATACATATTAAAGACGGTCATTGAGTATCAAAAAGGGAATGCATGCGGTTTGGGGATGGAAGAGGGCCATTTGAGATACATCTAAAAGAGCTAGTAAGATTTTAGCAGAGAAGATGCACGATGAGAACCACAGGTTCAAAGGTCACCCAGGTTGCAAGCTCATCCCCAGTGGGAGGCGTGCAGGAGGCAGCCGATTGATGATTCTCTCCAATCATTGACATTTCTATCTCTCTCTCCCTCTCCCTGCCTCTCTGGAATCAATAAAAAATATATTTTAAAAAATAATAAATGGGAAGAAGTTTTTGGGGTTAAGCTTTGGTGTCTGAGGCAGTGAATAGGGCCATACAAGGTAGGAAAATGTATATAACATGGAAGGGACAATAGAGATCATTGTTTTAATCCTCCCCAAGGAGCTGGGGTTCTTCATTTCCACATCTATGTCCTCAAGAAGTTCTTAGTGCAGTGTGAGGGGTACTATAGTAATAAAGCATAGTCAAAATTATGCAAATAGATTGATAATATTGAGTAAGAATTAAAATGATGGTAGGCTGGGAGGACTCCAGAAATCGGTCAACATTGGTTTCTTCCTGGGAGGGCTCAGGTGTGGCTGGTTTTGGGGTTCGATCCCCAGTAGGGGACATGCAGGAGGGAGCATGTTTCTCCCTCTCTTGCTCCCTCTCCCTTCCTCTCTCTCTCTCTCAAAATCTATTTAAAAAATCTTTTTAAAAAGAAAGAAGATATGGATGATAGGAAATGGGGGACAGCACATAGGAGAGAGTCAAAGGAATCCTTAATAATGATGAAGGACAATCTTAGGATGACAGTTGTGCCTGAAGCATTGAGGGAAACTAGAACAGATCAGAACAGATTGGAAGGCCCCCAGCATGAATTTCGTTAAGAAAGTGAAATTGCTTGAATATGTTTATGCATATATTTAGGAGGTTTAGACAATTGGCAGAAAGGTTGGGATTAAATTATCCTTAAGTTCTTAGGAGCAAAATAAAACAAACAAAAAAGAGTAATTGTTCACTCCAGGGAAAACAATGTTATAGAAGAAAGAAAAGGTAATCCTAGTGTATTACAGTGCTCACCTAAATATAGCAATTAGATAGTCATAATAATGTCAACACTGGATATTGATCTTATTAAACTTGTAATTATATTGAAAGGATGGAAGGACAAGAAGGTATGAGTTTGTGATCGTAGGGGTGAGAGTGTGCTTAGCAGTGAAAGAGAGCTAAATCTTTATTTACCAAAATAGGAAATAGATATATAATGTTTAAACTAAAAAAAAAAAAAATCAGGAAACCAAGAGGTAATGATGTTTGAACATATAAAAGTAACTTGAATAGTATCAAGTAACTCACTGTGGGGAATGGAAGGTGGAAATGTGCTGTTTTTCCTAACATGCCTTAGAATTGTTTAAACTATGCTCATATATAAATTAGAATCAAATGAAAACTTAAAAAGAACAAAACAAAATGGAAGAGTAATCATGAGAATGGACATTCTCATTAATAATGAGGTTTTGGAGGATGAGTAGGAATTCTGTAAGCAGAGGAAATAGAGAAATGTGCTAGCAGGTAGAGAGAACCAAAACTGTCAATAAATAGGGTGGGTGTAGCATAGCCTCTGAAGGTAGCTTGAGATGTGGGTTATAGTCACACCTTTGTATTGGGTTTTTTCTCTTTGGTGTCTGTATGTTGTTTAGAATTTAAGATCTGGTCCTTTTGTTACTGATAAAATAACCTGTTTGATTATTATTCTAAAATAAGTGTTCTTTGTACTAATTTCAAAGGGAGGAAAATGAACTGTCATTAAAATGATCTTTGTAGTAAAGTTTGCTGAAAAAGCAATGTCATTTCCAAGTCCTTACCTGGACTTCAGAAGAGTCTTTTAACTACCACTTCCAGCCCTCAGGAGTCCTTGCAAGACAATAGACTCCAAAGGAAAGGGGCACTTTGCCAAAAATTTGGGAAATTTAGATGCCTACAGCATCCCAAAGCACCTAGGGCCAGAAAAAGGTCGGCTGGCCTTTGTGCCATAGAGGCAAAAGGACATGTGTGGGAGAGGTCAGATGGTTAAGTGCTAGTTGTGGGTCTTTTGCAGCTGAGTCACCTCCCGCTGCTGACTGCTGTCTGCTGGAAAGCACATGGTATGGTGTAAGATCTGGAGTTGACTCCTGGCTGTACTATCTTTGTGACTTCAACAAAGTCACCTAACCTCTTTCAGAGTAAGATAAGGATAATAATAACCACAGGGTGAGTATAGGTGTCAGGTTAAATTATGTATATGGGAATGTTTTGTAAATAGAAAACTCCTATTACAAATCTTGGTTTCAATTAGTAAATTTCTTTACCTGTTGAGTTTGTCTCTACAAATGTGCCTTCTTTCTCTGGTATATTTATTATTCACTCCAGGTAGGCTTGTGTATTAGTTAAGGTATAGGTTAAGATACTATAACAGAGAGACCCAAAATATGGCAGTTCAAACAAGATAGAAATTTGTTTCTCTCTGATATAACAGTCTAGAATTGAGCTGTCCAATATGGTACATGTGACTATTTACATCAATTAAATGTAAATAAAATTTGTCAGTTATACTGACCACATTTCAAGTACCCACTTGACTAGATGCTATTGTATTGAACAGCACATATAGAAGATTTCCATCACACAGAAAGTTCTGTTGAGCAGCCCTGATCTAGAGGAGTGGTCCAGAACTTGAAGGGTGGCCCTGCTGTACAAGGTCATCCATGGACCCGAATTCCTTAAATAGTATTGCCCTATTATTCCCTCGGTGAGACTTCATAATGTTGTTGTTTTTAGTGCCATAAATCCGTTTGGCAGTCTGACAAAGTCTATATACCACTCCACAAAGTAATAATGTTAAAAGTGTAAGATAAAATATATCGACTTACAAAGTAAATTATGTTGAAATATAATTGTCAAAGTATTTTTAAAAATAAATTCATGATATAGTAATATGTGCTTTATTAATACATTAATTAATGATCTAGTGGCAAGTCTAATGGCTACTGTACTTTCAAAGTAGTGATGACTACATGTGATATTTCAAGATATCCATAACAAGTGTAATATGATGTGAAAAATATGTGATTTGGTGACAGAGTCATGGGCACTGCTAATAATATCTTATAGAGAGAGGATAAAATAAAGTTTTATATTTTTCCCATCCAAGTTTACAGACCAACGATTTTATTTATGGACCCTAGGGGGCCTGTGGACTCGGGTTAAGAACCCCTGCTGGATGTTGTAAAAGCTGGCCGGGCAATGGCAAATCCACACTCCAGAATGTAGAAAGGAGAAAAGAGAGGAAGAGGAGGGCAAATGATTTCCCTTTTAAAGGACATGACATGGCAGTTACTCACATCTCATTGGCTCTCAGTTAGTCACACGGCCACCTGTAATATAAGGCAGGCTGGGAAATGTAGTGTGCAGGGCAGCTCTGTACCTTGCTAGTGAAAAACTGGGAGGCGTTCTATCAGTAAAAGGAAGAAGTGTAGAATGGACATAAGGATAAGTAGTCTGCCACAGCTTGATTCATCACTATGGAATGGAAACAAAAAGTATTCAAAAATGTGCTTAGAAGTTACAAGTCTAAGAAATGCCAGGAAGAGTTTCACTCTTTCTAGCTGTGGACAGGCCACCAAAGTGTTACCAGCGACTGAGGCACTTACTATAATAGCCTTTTAAGTAAGTGTAATTTTAAATATTTTTAGTTACTATTCTCCAGTTCTGCGAATATGCCTGCAGTCACTGGCAACATTGTTATTAGCATAGAGAGGACATTTTCCTCAGTGTCAGAAGTGTATTTTCCTTGTTTAAAGCAAACTCAGTATGCTATGATCTGTGCTTACAAAACTAATAACAAATGAGGTGTCTGCTCCTGTCACTGATGGCCAGTATTCTATGTGCAAGAGAGCATAAAGTAGTAGGAAGCAGGCTTTTCCCCAACAAACAGATCCCTTGAGCAAATGACCTTTAAAGTTTAAAATAACAACCCCTTGGTTTGCCTTTAACTTTTCAGAGAGCTCTAAGTACCTTAATTCTTCTTATTTTATTAAAGCTCCCAAATCATGGGATTCTTTTTTCTTTCTTTTTTTCAAGTTAGTTAAATAAATAGCAGTTATGACACAGTCCCACATGACTAGCAGCTTTTAGCCTTTAAACGGAGGGTTTGAAAAGACACACTTAGAGGCCAACTTGGTTGGCTTCTGCTGGACAGAGGGGGGCAGAGCTGTTCCAAGCCCAAATGGCACTTAAAGGGCCAGATGATCCCTCATGCCCTGCTGCCACCACAGCCCCCATCTCCATCTAGGACAGTGGTTCTCAACCTTCCTAATGCCGCGACCCTTTAATACAGTTCCTCATGCTGTGGTGACCCCCAACCATAAAATTATTTTCGTTGCTACTTCATAACTGTAATTTTGCTACTGTTATGAATCGTAATGTAAATTTCTGATATGCAGGATGTATTTTCATTGTTACAAATTGAACATAATTAAAGCATAGTGATCAATCACAAAAACAATATGTAATTATATATGTGTTTTCCGATGGTCTTAGGCAACGCCTGTGAAAGGGTCGTTCGACCCCCAAAGGGGTCATGACCCACAGGTTGAGAACCGCTGATCTAGGAGGATGTTTTTCCGATACAATGTTCAGTGTCCTAAATTGTGAGCTCTCAAGGGTCAGGCACTGGGGTCTTCATACCCCCCTCCCCCAAAGCCTGGTGCAATTCCTTATACTGTACATCACAGGCGCACTAGACATATGTTTGCTGGCAGATAATTTCTATTTTATAAGCGTTTATAATATCCTTTTAAGTAAGTGTAATTTTAAAGTCTACTGAATGAAGGCTGGCTTTTTTTAGCCTTAGGGTCACCATTGTTTTATTTTGTTTGTGTTTTTTGGCCACCCCTCCCCCAGTCCATCTCTAGTTTTAAAATGTGATTCACTAGGAAAATATGACTCCATTAATTGAATTCATTTTAGAGCCAACTTTTCAGGAACCTATCTATTTCTGTAAAGTGAGATCCACTTGCAAGTGTACCATTTGGTGCCAGCACTCAGATTTTCCCTGACTCAGTTGTTCCAGTGGTGTTTGAAATATCTCCCCATAAATCAGGCAGCCAGTGCCCCATACTTGTAAGGATTATTTACTGGGTCTTGTGATTCAGCCCGGGATCCTGATAGTGATCTTGGACAGTTGATATAAATAGGCTAGGATTTGCCAATGGCTATTTTTATAAGGGAAGCTTTCTAAGTTGATTTCTTTGAACCCAGAATGACTTCCTCCCTCTGGCTTCCCCTGCTTTCCTCCACCAGTGGAGAGTTCTCTCTTCATTCTTCCTGCCTGTCTTTCCCCCTCCCCCAGCCAGCTGGTGTCTGCAGAAATCAGAAGGAAGATACGTGCCTGAAACAGGGTTGCTTGAAATCATATATCTTCAGCCTCTTTCGGGATCATCTTTCTTTCATCTGGCCCAAGAATGGCACCTACCCCCTCCCATCAGGCCACAGGATCTCTGGGACCGGCTGCCTTGTCTGAAATAGATATCCACCAGCTCTCAAGCAGAACAATTCCCTACATTCATACCTGAATGTATATTTTACAATATTACCCCTTGTTTGTCTTTGTAGATTTGCCCCTGCCCCGAGTTTAAAAAACAAAAAATCCTGAGTAGAGCTAATGGCTAATGAACCCTAACCATAGAGTTACTGCCTCCTTTGAGGTCCCCTACTCCTTTCCCTAACCCCAACCCTACTTGTGCCCAGCCTTTAATTAATTGTCAGAAGAAGGGAAAAGAGAAAATAGACACCTAACACACCCGCCCAAGTGGTAACAGACACTGGGGTGCCTGGTCAGACCTTGGCCCCGGATTGCCAGAGCTCCTTTTTCTCCTTGTGGGATGTCCCGCACCCCCACTCGGGCCCCTCCTGTCTCCCCACCCCCACCCACTCCACCGCAGTAAGTATGTGTCAGCCAGGAAAAGCTTGCCTTGGAGCACAGCCTTTTCTTTGCATCCTTTTCCCAGGTTTTCATGCTGAAAACAGCACATTCTCAACATGAAACAAAAATTGATTCTGCTGTCTTTTCACTTTGTGTTTTTGACCATGCTGTTCTTGGCAGTGGAACTTCCAGGGTTGGGGGTAGAATTGATAGCTTAAAGTGTAGATGTTAAATTGGTTGGCGATAATGCCATTTGGAGTCTTAGCTGCCCTGTATAATTTACCAGCATCTGTGGCTTCACCCCACCCAGTGGCCTTGAGTGTCTCCTTAACTTTATAACTGGCTTCCGTCTTGGAGCTTCCCCCATCCTTCCACCCCCCAACCGGCCCTGAGTGCTGGGACCTTTCTCAATTCCTGGGCCAAGTGCTAGAAGTAAAAGAGACTGTTTTCAGTCTCTGAGCTCTACCCAGGGTCAAGGGCCTCAGAGCCTAGAGCTGAGGTCTGGCCAAAGGGACCACAAAACCAGGTCACCAGTGATGTCCGTCCATGCTCTGAGCTTTGGTTCTGCATTTACATGAGATGAACATTCCATCTTTGAATAACTGAAGATCAAATGAAATAATGTATTAATGCCTGAAATGCTTTATGAAAGGTAGAGAGTATAACACCATCAGAAATACAAACAGTAGCTATTATTTTCTGAGAATCTACATGCCCAAGATACTGTGTTCAGTGCTTTATGGGAACTATCTCCTTTAATTCTGACAACTACTCTTTAAAAGTATTAGTTTGCCCATTTCACAGACAGGAAAGGGAGTCTCAAAAAGGTAGTTATTGGTCAAGATCACACACCTAAGGAAAACAATAGAGTTAAATTTGAGTCTGGCCAGTGAGACTTTAGGGCCCATGCTCTCATCTAGTAAGCAGAATATTTTTCTTCCAATTTCCAGATTTGTAAGAGAAGCAGCATTATCTTTGAAGATGTGCGTTAGTTATTTATTTCCTTGGGATACCTTTCATTTTCAGATCAACAAGCAGTTTCCTGTGCTCAGGGTTTATTCCCTTCTGCAAAAGGTACTTTGATTTTCTCACTGGAAGAAGGATACGTGAGATGTGACTGCCTCTTCCAGAAAATGCACCCACTCTTGTCACCCATGCTGAAGCACCCTGATGCACTGACTATAGGTTAACCAACTCAACCCTGACTCTGTTGTGTAATCTACTAGCTGTCAGGGTAACTAAGGCTCAGAAAGTGCTCACTGCATTTCTGTTTCTGTAGTTGACAGTAGATTGAATGAAGCATTTAGAACTGCTCTGCTTTTAGGAGCCTTTGGGTAGATGTGAGTCCATCCAGCCCCTGGTAAAGCACATAGATAGCCACAAGGAGAATTAGAGACAAAGGCTTGGTTCTGGTGTAGAGCCATGATCCTGTGGAAAAGATAGAACAGGCACTGTGGCTAATTATTGTGTGTATATTTGGCAGTATGGGATTAAGTGCATCAATGAAGAGAATTTAGAGAAGGCCGAGTTTAATGGAGGCTTTCGGGAAGCCTTCATGAAAGAGAATTTGATCTGGGCACTGGGATAAGTGTGTGTGCATGTGTGTGTCCTCACCTGAAGATATCTTTTTTATTGATTTTAGAGAGGGGAGGGAGGGAGGGAGGGAGAGAGAGAGAGAGAGAGAGAGAGAGAGAGACAGACAGACAGACATCGATCAGTTGCCTCCTGTACACACCCTGACCAGGGATAAAACCCACAACCTAGATATGTGCCCTGACCAGAAATCAAACCCAAAACTCTTTGGTGCATGGGATGACGCTCCTACCAACTGAGCCATCTGGCAAGGACTGGGGACTGGTGTATATATAGGCAGAATAGTGATAAGAGAATACTACTACAAATAAGAGAAACAGCCAAGTGTATCTGGTCAAGGTTTTGAAATGCTTCGTTCTTGAGAGGATTTGATGTAAATTGAATTTTAGTCTTAATTCAAGGAAAGGACTCATGACAAAACTTGCCACTTTTCAGAGTGTTCATGTCTTAACTGAGAAATGATGCAATTCTACTCAACATGTCTTAACTGTTCGGTGACAAGACATTGTCCCAGGGGCAGTGAGGAAATTGAAAGTGAGTGAGATGCTGGTGGTGGTTACACAGATATATCTGTGTGTTAAAACTCATAAAATTATTTACCAAAAAGTCAGTTTTTCACCATGTGTAAGTTTTTAAAATAATTTTTTAAAGAGTATGAATCCTTCCCCCTCAAAGACCTTACAGTTTAATGAGAGATAAGATAGTAAATGCTTGCATAGCTGGTCTATGCCACAAGAGAACAAAAGAATGTTGTGAGAGCTTAAAGCCACTGCTAGCCACAGGAAACCTAAACCATCCTGACAGGTGGATGGCATATGCAGTGAGAGTGTGGAATGGCCAGAATAAAGTCGTGGGAGCAGGAGGTACGTTTTGGGAATAGCTTACATTCCCTTTTTACGTAGGACATAATTCTAAGCTGATGTTTGTTGAGCACCAACTCTGCACCAACAACTGTGTTAGGCACTTGGGGACGCCAAGATAGTCCCGACCTACATCCCCATCTCACTAGAGAAGATGGCAGTAAGCATATGAAAAGATGCTCCAGATCATCTGTCACCAAAGAATTACAAATTAAAGCAGCAATGAGATACTACTACATGCCTATTAGGAAGGCCCAAATCTAAAACACTGACAGTATCAAATGCTGATGTGAGCAACAGGAAAACTCTCACTCATTGCTGGTGGGGTTGCAAAATGATAGACACTTTGGAAGACAGCTTAGCGGTTTCTTATAAAACTAAACATACTCTTATCATCCATTCAGCAGTCGTGCTCCTTGGTGTTTACCCAAGTGAGTTGAAAAATTATATGCACACAAGAACCTGCACACAGCTACTTGTAGAAATTTTATTCATAATTGCCAAAACTTGGAAGCACCAAGATGTCCTTTAGTGAGTGAATGGATAAACAGTGATACGTCCAGACAATGGAATATTATTCAGTGCTAAAAAGAAATGAGTTACCAAGCCATGAAAAGACACAGGAAACCTAAGTGCATAGTACTAAGTGAAAGAAGCCAGTCTGAAAAGGATACTTACTCTATGATTCCAACTATATGACATTCTGGAAAATGCAAAACAGTGGAGGCAGTAAAAGATCAGTGGTTGCAAGGGGCTGTGGGTAGGGAGGGATAAGTAGGTAAGGCACAGGATTTATGGGGAGAAAAAGACTGCTTCCTGTCCTTAAAAATATCTGTCTAGCTGGGAAGACAGACATACAGCATAGCTGGAGATGGAGAAAGTACAAATTTTACCTCTGTGCCCAGAGGAAACCAGAGGAGGGACTAGCCCTGATGAGCTTCACTAGTGGCTTTCTAGAGGAACATGTGCATCTAAGGTATGCCTGGAAAGAGCTGCAAACAGAACGTGAGAAGAACATTCCAGGCCACAGAAACTGCACAGGAAAGGCCTAGAGGTAAGAGAGAGGAATAGAAACCATTTGTGACTTGAGAGCAGCTCAGCAGAGCTGGTAGGGTCTGGCAGCCAGGGTGAGGCACAGATGGGCTGGGTCAGGCAAGGCTTGGTCAGCTACACAAGGACATGGAGACTTTGTGTTGAGAGCCATAGGGAGGACCAGAGGGTTTTGAGCAGGGTGACATGATCATATTTCTGCTTCAGAAAGATGACCACAGGTTAGAGAACAAATTAGAGATGATAGGCTGGCTCAAGGAAGACAGTGGCTTGGCTAAGAGCAGGCTAGAAAGAAGTGGATGAATTGAGAAGCTAGAATCTACAGGTCTCTGTGATTGGTTGGTTGGTGGGGGAGGCAGATGAAGGGGACTTTGAGGCTCTTTAGGTTCTGGCTCTGGTTCAGACAGCTAGCGAAGGTAGGGGCTTTAACAAAGAGGACGAGAAGCCTTGAGAGTAGGACAGGACATAAAGCTGGAAAGGTTGGTTAAACCATGCTGTGCAAGTACTGAATGCCAAGGCAAAGACTTCGTATTGAAAACCCAGGACAGGAATAATCTTGTTGCAAATCATTGTTTGTTTGTTACTGCTCTTTTCTTTGATGCATCGACTTTGGCCAGAACCTGGGATATAGATGGACATCTGGGAATTGTTAGATTCTAGAACAAGCATGTCAACCTCAAAGGCAAATATGGGCCAAATAAACAAGGCATACAGCCCACAGACCTGCTTGCTCTAGAATAAACATCTGACGGCCTCTGCATTCCCAGAGTGGCCTATACCCTAACTGACAACTGGGGACTTGCTGAAGCACAGAGAAAACCTTGATATGAGCCTCAAAGCCAATGTAGTTAATTAAAAGAGAACAGCTTGTATTGAGTTTTAATAGTTATTTCTTAAAGTGTTGATTTTAAATGATAAGGTAAGCAACATAAACAACCTTAATCTCTCTGTTTCCTCATCTGGTAAATGAAGGAAAAAGACCTATTGATCTGAAATGTCCCCTCAAGCTCTAAAATGCTAGCCTAATAAAAGTTTTCATCAAGATTAGAAGAAAACACCACATAACTACTTATGTGAATAAATACACAGAGTATAGCACCATCCCTTAGGAGCCTCAAACATTTTTTTATCCAAAATTTTAATTTTTCAACTCCAACTTGCTGGATTTCCCACAGTATAAATCTCCTGACCAGCAAGCTGTTATTGTTTGAAAGTATCTTAGCCTCTGAAACTCTGACTTTATCTTAGGAGAGAGTTAGTTCCATTTTTTCAGCAATGAGTTTCCTGACCCTAATACTACAGAAAGCTAACAGTTGTCTTGTGTCATATAAGGAACCTGGGTACAGTTATAATCCCCATTGTAATGATAAAGAAATATGTAGATGGAGGTAATTATTTTAGAGCTCATGCTTCCTTGGCAGAATATTTGTGGATAGCGTTTGTCCTGATGCACTTTTTAGAACAGACTTGAGAAGTCATCACAGCCAGCTCTTTCTCAGTGCAGACGGACAAAACGGGTGCAAGCTGTGTTGTGGTCATGCTCACGATATTGAATTCAGTTGGTGAGAGGTTTTTTTATTCTACCTTAAATACTTTTTTGTTTCAACCTGATTATCTTCACTTTCTCCTTCCCCTCCCCTCTTTCAGATGACACAATTTTTTTTGGCAATTTTTAATAGAAGTAGGTTTGGGACCACATTTATACAGCTTGAGGCTGTGCCGGTCTTGCAGTGAGTAAAGGAAGGAGGGATCCTATCTGATACCCAAGTGGCAGCTATGTGCTTGACATTTTGCACATAGACTTAATTTTCATAAAAATCTTGTGAGACAAGGGAACTGAGTGGGTGAATTTAGTAAACTTTCCCAGAGTCACACAGCTTTGGGGCAGAGATAGGATTTGAACCCACTTCAGGCAGGCTCCACCCCATGCTACTCCACTCAGCATGCAGCTCTACTATGATTGGGGCACCGCAGGTTGAAATCCCTTCTCCAGCAATATTAGAAAACTAATATGTCTGAAATGCCACTGTCCTCCTTTTTAAAAAGTCCATTCGATAAACAAGTGGAAATTATATATCCACCTGGCCTCATCGGGACACTTTAAGGATTAAAGAGATATAATTCCTATACTAGTTTTTGCTTACAGCTCAGCAATAAGTGCCTGTCCAATATTAGCTCTTACGGCTACTAACAGTAGCTGCTGTACCAGGCACTGTAACAGGCTGGGGAAATAAGCATGAGGAAGACAGGCTTCTGCCCTGGAGGAGCTCACAGACAAGGGAAGGATATGGCCACAAAACAAATAACAAGCATGTAGTGAAAGCAGGACCTTAGCACGCAGACTCTGCACCTCTGAGGTTGTCCTCTTACCTTGCAGCAGCAATTGCCATGACCTGATACACTTGATTACGGAAATCACTCTGTGGATCAGGGTCTCAGCTTGTTGGTAACCAACAATGTGTTTGGGACATGTTTTTCCCCTCTTTAAAAAGTCAGCATTTAGTGGAATCTCAGGGAAGGCAG
>NW_005361955.1:3555314-3563398 GCF_000412655.1 Myotis brandtii | reverse complement strand
ACACAGCCAATAGGGTGCTGAAGGCCTTGGGGGGGGGGGGGGGGGGGGGGCTGGAAGGGGTCAATAGGGGACTAAAGGGGACATATGTAATACTTTCAACAATAAAGAATTATTTTTTTAAAAAGTCATATTTAGTAGGAGCCCTTATCCTCCTTTATCTCACATCTTCTCTCCAGTGGCCCCTGAGAATTAGGCACAGTTGCTTGAGTTTTTTCTTTTTCCTTTTTTTTTTTTTTTTTTTTTTGCTTGAGTTCTTTCTAGAGCAGTGGTTCTCAACCTTCTGGCCCTTTAAATACAGTTCCTCATGTTGTGACCCAACCATAAAATTATTTTTGTTGCTACTTTATAACTGTAATTTTGCTACTGTTATGAATCGTAATGTAAATATCTGATATGCAGGATGGTCTTAGGCGACCCCTGTGAAAGGGTCGTTCGACCCCCAAAGGGGTTGCAACCCACAGGTTGAGAACCGCTGTTCTAGAGGATCAATATTCTACAAGCAAGTGAGCATTTTCTAGCACTTAAGGCTGCCATGTTAGCCTAAAGTGGGGTGGGAGGGAGGCTGGGACTATTGTTCCTGTGGGGATTGGAGAGGAAGAAGAACAAAGCAGACAGCTATAGGCTGTTGGGTTCATAGTTGCCTTGTTTGTAACATGGGATGATGGTAATATGTCTGCCTAACAGAGGTCTTGGGGAGATAGTCCCAACAGATCATAGATCATGAGATAATAGGTGTAACACATTTAAGGTCTGTAAAGAACTAGTTGCCATCTATATATATATATAAAAGCCAAGCCACGGAATGACCGGTCGCTATGACACCCACTGCGGCCAGCCAACTAGCCCGATCGGAGGTGGGGCCAGTGGCCAACCTCCCACAGCCCCTCCCCCAGGCCGGCCCATTGGCCCCGATCAGGGCAGGCTGGACCCCACCTGTGCACGAATTTGTGCACTGGGCCTCTAATTAGTAACAATGAGCTGGGAAGGCCAATAATAATACATGAAACAACTAGATAGATGAGAACGCTGGCTGTACATGCTAGACACTAACGAAGTACAGTGAAATCTGAGTTTGGCTGGGACTGACCTGGAAAAGGGTGGCTAAGAGAAGCATCACAGAAATTATAGACATGTAGTGGAGAAGAATAGGTGGAAATTCTAGATTGGGGAAAAGGCACACAGAATGGCAGAGTAGCAGGAAGGAGCAAGCTGAATGAGGGGCATTGAGACCCTCTGATGCAAAACTGCACCTAAATGGTCTCTTTTAGCCTGCTGCCATGGCCTGCCATGGGATCACCTTTGCATGGCCATCCCGGGAAACTTCATGGGGAATTTTCCATTGACTCTAGATTGCTGCTACTGACAACACTAACAAAGTGGATCAATGTTTGCATGCCTACTGGTATTGTCCTAACTCTTGAAGTCATTGGTCTTCACTACTACCCCACGAGGTACCTACCATTATTATCCTCATTTCATAGAAAGGGACAAAGAGCTTATATGACTTGTCCCAGATCAACAGCTAATAAGTGTCTGAGCAAGGTTCCATTTCATATCTGTCTATCTTCAGGACCTCAGCCCTTTACCATAACAGTATAAGGTTATTCTTGGGAGGAAGAGATTTTTATGCTTCCCAAGCCCATTTATTTCCTTTCATCTAGTCATCTTCATTGAAAATGTTCCTGTTGAAGGGTTAAGCCACACCTGAGACCGACAGATCTCTTTGGTGGTGTGTCAGGGAATCCTGACATCCTAAAGCCAACAGTTGTGTGTTTTTGGAACTTCCCACACTTTTGTGTCTTCACTCCCTTTTCCTAACAAAAGGTGAGTTGACAGTAATTTAGAAGATGATTTGGTGGTAGGAGGTACTGGGGAATTCCTGAATAAGCTCAGGACTTACTAACCAATCAGACAAATGGAAGATCCTCATGGAGTTCACAGCTCTGCATGTTGGGTGAGTGAATCACCAGGGATTGGGCAAGGCCACTGAGACACTGCTGTGAGGAGCTGTGCGGGGCCGGGAGGGCCTTGAAACAGAGGTAGGCCTCAAGGCAACAGACATGACTGTTAATGGAATTTAGACTAGCTTCTATCAAAATAGTGTTTACTGGGCAATTCCATTGACTATGACTAATTCAAACAAACCACAACCTTCAACCAGCCTATTGAATGCTCACTGTGTGTCCTCTACTCTGAGTCTGATGTTCCTGCATAGTGGTGTCAGTGGCGGGGCTGTAGGAGATGCAGGCAGACTGTGAACACCCACGCTGTTTTGATTCGGTGTTTGAAGTCTCCTTTTCACAAATTAATAGACAGCTCTGCATCTAGGATCAAACAAAGTGGAGGTCAAGTCCCAACATGCCACCTATCAGCCGTGTGGCTCCAAGGCGCTCACTGTTCCTCCTGCGGCCTTGTTTCCTCACCTCCGCAGTGGACAGACCGATACCTTGTAGGGCTTTTCAGAGGAGCTAATGAAAGCGTGTGATCACACTTTGTAAAGTACCTTGTAAATGCTGACATATTTGTGTGTTACATAGGAAATGCTTCCTCGGGTGTTTATAATGCCCAACTTGAGTCATTCCTGAGGACATCCCCAAGTTGTAAGGATCAATCAGAAGTCATGATGATGGTTTTGTAAATGTCTGGCCTATAAACTAAAATTAGTATCTTTCTTTCCTCATTCTTGGGGCAGCAGGGGCAGGGGGATGTTCAATTTTGTTAAAATGACTTTCATAAAATTCTTAGGCAAAGATTATTTTACCCTCTCCTGGGGACCCATCGCATATAAGGCACAGTCAGCGAGCCCATCTCTAGGCCTAGAGGGAGGATGCTATTTAATTTTGACCATATGCATGACTGTCCCCAGTCTACCTTTAGACAGAGGTAAAGTACTCCAATGTTTGATTTAGAGTAATGGGGAAATCTGCCCTGCTATTCCTCGGGGAGCCATAAATGTTGATTTGCCTTGGGAGGGCAGGGTCTAGGTGAAACCTGATTTACAGCATCGCCCTGGTTCTGATTTCCTTTCTCATACTCTAACGAAGTGCTCTAGTGATATTGGCACTGAGCAAGTAACAAAAGTTTTTAAATGTCGGCTCTGGAAACAAAGCTGCACCCTGTGATGTTAGAATAATTATACCACACTTGATCTCTGATTACAGCCAGAACAGCAGTGGCTAAATCCAGCTAACATGGAAAACTGGAAAAGAAGGGAGGGATATCAACCAAACCCTGGACAAAGGACAGAGAAAGGGGCCTCAGTTGCACACAAAACTTTGTGTTTCCACTTGTCTGGTACTCACTGCAACACCTCGCGGCCCCAGCCCCTACCCCTTCCTTTTCCAGCCATAAGGGCTTCTGCATGTTGACACTAGCTGTGGGAACTCTGACTTAAAGTTGAGTTGAAAGAACTGCTTTTATCATTTTAAAGTATGTAGCTCCAGGCCAAAACAGACAAAACAATTTTTAAAAGTCTCAGTTCAAAAGCAGTTTGAAACATTCTCTATTTTTCTTACGTGAATATATCCATCAAAAGGAACCCCAAAGCTCTCCACTGTTCTGTGTGCCCTTCCTCTGATTGTCTACCAGGCAGGCTCCCAGGGTAACTGGTTCCCCTGGGTTAACCGTGGCCTAGTTCAGCTGAATTTGACGCTTATAAACTGAAGGAAGTTGTTTCCTTGCAACCACCAACAGAGCAGGCCATTCCACTACTGTCCCCACGGGGAATCCTATGTGGGAGTGCTAGAAAGTTGGGTGGGCTTCCCCTGCAACTACGGCATATTATAGAAATAGGAAAGTGTCACATAAAATGGTGGCAGCTGCTTCACATTTCTCAGAAAAGCAGAAGAATTCTACTAAAGAATGTGCAGTCTGTTTTTAATGCTACTAATAAATACCATGCATTCTGAGTCTGTAGCAGATCCCCCACTCTCCTGTCATCTTGCAGGTGATGTTTTGTACTTTGCAGATCATTTTTAGTGAACAGATGCTTAAAATAACACAGAAACAAACCCCATATATTCTGTATTGTTTCTAGCTGCTTCAAGATTTGGGGTGGAATTTAGGGACATTTATTCCTGTCTGCTCAAATCTTACATTGGCATGTTTTATGAGGATCAGAAACAAAGTATCCCTCTTCTTTCCTCACAGCAAGTCCATAGTCAATTATTTGTGGGTTTTTTACTCCCTGGACCTCATATTTGATAGGTGTCCACTTGTTTGTTGATGGATTACATCTTTTATGCAACCAGTATGATACCTAGTTATAGCCATTTTTGAATCAAAAGACCAGATATTGAGAAATTTTTTAGCCTTTATTTCCTCACATATAAAATAGAGATTCTGCCTCTCTCAAGATTATTTTGAGGATTTAAAATGCTATTGTGATAGTTGACTACTAGACTCAGTGAAAGGAAGAATTATATCTCCATACTCACAGAATATTCCAATCGTGTAGGTATTTTCCCCACACTGAGCAATTCTCCAATTATCAGCAGACACCAAATGGGAGTCCTACCATTGAACTTAATTCTGACACTGTCCAGCTACTGATTGCATCTGGTTCGCTTTGCCTGTTGCTTGAAGATCACCCATGTAGTCATTTCTACTTGAGCTGTGGGCTTTCTGGTGCCTTCTCATTTTGGGGACTTCGGGGATATGCATAGCAAAGAAAAGGAGCATTAATGAAGTAAGGTTCTGCTTAAAAGGTAATCATTTTACAAGGCAAGGTTTTTTGTACTGAATCTTGTTTTCAGCCCATAAGATTGTTGACTTCATTCAACAGATATTTATTGAGCTGCTGTTAGTAAATCAGCAGGTATTAGACTCTGCTAATGTGTGCAGGTATATCAAAGTTATAATGGCACTTACCTTACAAAAGCATGAGTCATCTATCCTGCCTTCAGAGAGCTCACAGTCATTTATCTTGAGTCAGGTGGTCGTGTACCCCCTGTGTGCCAGCCAATGCCAGAGGCCTTGAGAGACTATAGTAAACAAGACTTATCCCTGACACCACAATCTAATGTTTAGTCCAGAAGGGAAGACAATACAAAGTACTTGTAGAAAGTTAAAAGCAACATTACAAGAATAGAATTCCAACTCAAGGACATAACAGAAGAGAAGTCATAAATTAAATGTTATTGGACTCCTAACTACACAACCAGTCAGAATGTCAATAGGGACTAGAGAGGTGGGGGAAGGTTTTCTGCAACACAGACAGGAATTGCAAAGGTGGGCCTGGGGGATCTTTCAGATAAGCGAAATACTGCGTTGAAAGCACCGTTGAAAACAGGGAATCCAGGTGATGTGGGAACAATCCAGTGTAGCTGGACAAGAGGGCACATGAAGAGGGTGGAAGGAAGGACTAGGAATTAAGAGCCCGAGGATCATATTCAGGGGTACCTCAAAAGACAGCCTGGGTGAGAAGTTTGGATTTGCACCCTAGGTTACTGGGGCCAAGATGTCTCTGTGATATTCAGTCAACTTCAGGCACCCGGCTTACCTGTTCTTATCCTCACAATGGCTGAGCTTCACCATGCTCTCCTTGTGAAAAAGAAAGAGCCCATAGACCAGGGGTGGGCAAACTTTTTGACTCGAGGGCCACAATGGGTTCTTAAACTGGACCGGAGGGCCGGAACAAAAGCATGGATGGAGTGTTTGTGTGAACTAATATAAATTCTAAGTAAACATCATTACATAAAAGGGTATGGTCTTTTTTTTTCCATTTTATTCATTTCAAACGGGCCGGATCCGGCCCGTGGGCCGTAGTTTGCCCACGGCTGCCATAGACCCTCTCCCACTGTCTCCTTTTTCATTTGAAGGTGGTGGGGCAGGTGTGCCATTGGCTTTTGTGGTGATGCGCGCTCACTCTGGCTGGAGGGGGTTGGCTCTGCGGCAGGCCTGAGGACTGGCTGCCCCATGTAGAAGGAGCCAGCACAGATGTGTTGTAATACCCTTCCCACCTCAGCAGACATGACTAAACAAACTCTGTCTGCTTTGAACAATTAATTCATTTGTCAGAGCAGCTCACAGGGCGAGCGAGACCTTGCAAGCAGCAGCATGTTCTCAGCAGAAAAAATACCGGGTGTGTGTCTGCAGACTTCCTTCTGTGGGACGTGCTGCCAGTCGATGTGTTGAACACTGTAAGATAAACTTTTTAGGAATTGCAACCTTTTGAATTTGAAGAACCATAATGACCTGAGCTGTGTCATGGCCTCGAAGTTGCTTCCAGACCTCCTTTCATCAGTTTTCTGAGAAACTTGAAAGCTGAATTATGAAGTAATAATTTGCTTTTGTTGAAAACAAAAATGCAAGAAAAATTCAAATTCTTTCCAGCCAGCACCCTGTCTAGACCTTACCATGAAACGTGCCCCTCCTCCGAGATCACCTCTGCCCTCCTGATCCCCATCTCCATCAGTGACCCCCATTGAGCCATGATCTGTGTCCCTCCAACTCTTCCTAATGGCAAATAATGTCTTCACATCTGTTTTGCTCTTCAAAATTAAGACTGCCTTCCTCCCCATGCTCCCTGTGAGTCCCCTCACTACAGGGCTGTGGAGGTAGCAGGCAGCCTTCATCTCCCTCTGCCCAGTCCTCTCAGCTAATAGGTTCCAGAGTCGAGACTAAAACCTAGTGGTCCTGACTCGGCCAGGCACTCAGGGGCAGGCATTGCTGTGCAAGGCACAGGGGTTGAGGGAGATGGGGGGCAGAGGCAAGGAAGAATGTGAGCTTGGGGACCTGGAACTCCTATTAGTCTGAGAGGTGGGGGGACCTAAGAACAGGAGGGGACATTACTCTCACTTTATGCTTGGCACTTACCTCCCAGCCTGTGTGTGAGCAGGCTGGGGTGCAACCTGTCTAGGGAGGCCACACACCTTCTTCACAGCCCTGCCCACCTCCTTGCACCCTACCTGCCCTTTGCTGGATGGCAGTTCTGGCAGTAACAGAACTCACCCACTTGTAAACGTCCTTAAGCCCGAGGAACAATCACCTGGTCCACAAGTCTGTGTGTTGGCTCTCACTAAACTCCACCCTAACAACATAGCATTTCAAAGTTTCTTAAATAGTTAAAAATGGTTTAATAATAACAATAGCAGCTAACATTTATTGAGTGCCTACTATATGCCAAACAGTGTTCTAAACACTTAGTTGGTTTCTAATTTAATGATGAAATTTAATTATTTAATCTTTCCCAGAATCATCGCTTAGAAAGTGGTCACTTGTTAAGACTTAGTGAACTGAAAAGATTACATTTTATACCAACGGACAGACCAGTCCATCACTGAGCCTCCTGTGCCAGGCTCTGTGAGGGCCTGCTGGCACTGAGGAAGGAGGGTCTTTCCTGAGGATGCTTGAGGTCAGAATTCAAGAAGAGTATGTACATAGTGTGAATCACTGACGCTAGGAGTGGACTTGTTATTTTCTTCCATTATTCAACAAACATTTCTCTAGCATGATTTATTGATTTATGCATGATTGACTGAGCCTTTATTGGTACTAAGTGCTGTGAGATGCTGCAGATACTGGCACATCATCTGCAATGAAAAATTCAAATTCTTTCCAGCCAGCACCCTGTCCAGACCTTACCATGAAACGTGCCCAGAAGCACTGTGTGCTGGGGCCCATGTGAGAGGAGGAGGACAGAGTTGAGTCTGGAAGGACAGAGAGGGAGCTAGAGTCAGTGATTAGAACATGGCTCTTTTCCTAAAGTTAATGAGAACACCCCTCTCCCTGTGGGGTGAACATGGATCTAGATAATATGAGTCGTGTTTACCACAGTGCCTGACAGGCAAAAAAATGAGCTATTTTGTTAACAGAGTAAAAGGGCTTTGGTGGAGACTCAGAGTTTTGTTCAGTTGTCTGTATACCACTCCCTAGTTCCCAGTGTTAGCACTGACTCACACACACACACTAGGTGTCAGGATGCTAACCAGGAAGGTTTCCCAGAGGGGTGGGGAGAAGAGCAGGCCCCAGCCTGAGACAGGGACAGCCGGGAGGGGTGCCTTTGGGCAGAGCAGAAAGCAGTGCTCTTTACTCCGGAGTCCTTAACCTAGAATTGCTGCCTCCTGTGGGTCAGAGGGCAGACA